>NW_027257599.1:0-194535 GCF_043159975.1 Macaca nemestrina
CCTAACCCTAACCCTAACCCTAACCCTAACCCTAACCCTAACCCTAACCCTAACCCTAACCCTAACCCTAACCCTAACCCTAACCCTAACCCTAACCCTAACCCTAACCCTAACCCTAACCCTAACCCTAACCCTAACCCTAACCCTAACCCTAACCCTAACCCTAACCCTAACCCTAACCCTAACCCTAACCCTAACCCTAACCCTAACCCTAACCCTAACCCTAACCCTAACCCTAACCCTAACCCTAACCCTAACCCTAACCCTAACCCTAACCCTAACCCTAACCCTAACCCTAACCCTAACCCTAACCCTAACCCTAACCCTAACCCTAACCCTAACCCTAACCCTAACCCTAACCCTAACCCTAACCCTAACCCTAACCCTAACCCTAACCCTAACCCTAACCCTAACCCTAACCCTAACCCTAACCCTAACCCTAACCCTAACCCTAACCCTAACCCTAACCCTAACCCTAACCCTAACCCTAACCCTAACCCTAACCCTAACCCTAACCCTAACCCTAACCCTAACCCTAACCCTAACCCTAACCCTAACCCTAACCCTAACCCTAACCCTAACCCTAACCCTAACCCTAACCCTAACCCTAACCCTAACCCTAACCCTAACCCTAACCCTAACCCTAACCCTAACCCTAACCCTAACCCTAACCCTAACCCTAACCCTAACCCTAACCCTAACCCTAACCCTAACCCTAACCCTAACCCTAACCCTAACCCTAACCCTAACCCTAACCCTAACCCTAACCCTAACCCTAACCCTAACCCTAACCCTAACCCTAACCCTAACCCTAACCCTAACCCTAACCCTAACCCTAACCCTAACCCTAACCCTAACCCTAACCCTAACCCTAACCCTAACCCTAACCCTAACCCTAACCCTAACCCTAACCCTAACCCTAACCCTAACCCTAACCCTAACCCTAACCCTAACCCTAACCCTAACCCTAACCCTAACCCTAACCCTAACCCTAACCCTAACCCTAACCCTAACCCTAACCCTAACCCTAACCCTAACCCTAACCCTAACCCTAACCCTAACCCTAACCCTAACCCTAACCCTAACCCTAACCCTAACCCTAACCCTAACCCTAACCCTAACCCTAACCCTAACCCTAACCCTAACCCTAACCCTAACCCTAACCCTAACCCTAACCCTAACCCTAACCCTAACCCTAACCCTAACCCTAACCCTAACCCTAACCCTAACCCTAACCCTAACCCTAACCCTAACCCTAACCCTAACCCTAACCCTAACCCTAACCCTAACCCTAACCCTAACCCTAACCCTAACCCTAACCCTAACCCTAACCCTAACCCTAACCCTAACCCTAACCCTAACCCTAACCCTAACCCTAACCCTAACCCTAACCCTAACCCTAACCCTAACCCTAACCCTAACCCTAACCCTAACCCTAACCCTAACCCTAACCCTAACCCTAACCCTAACCCTAACCCTAACCCTAACCCTAACCCTAACCCTAACCCTAACCCTAACCCTAACCCTAACCCTAACCCTAACCCTAACCCTAACCCTAACCCTAACCCTAACCCTAACCCTAACCCTAACCCTAACCCTAACCCTAACCCTAACCCTAACCCTAACCCTAACCCTAACCCTAACCCTAACCCTAACCCTAACCCTAACCCTAACCCTAACCCTAACCCTAACCCTAACCCTAACCCTAACCCTAACCCTAACCCTAACCCTAACCCTAACCCTAACCCTAACCCTAACCCTAACCCTAACCCTAACCCTAACCCTAACCCTAACCCTAACCCTAACCCTAACCCTAACCCTAACCCTAACCCTAACCCTAACCCTAACCCTAACCCTAACCCTAACCCTAACCCTAACCCTAACCCTAACCCTAACCCTAACCCTAACCCTAACCCTAACCCTAACCCTAACCCTAACCCTAACCCTAACCCTAACCCTAACCCTAACCCTAACCCTAACCCTAACCCTAACCCTAACCCTAACCCTAACCCTAACCCTAACCCTAACCCTAACCCTAACCCTAACCCTAACCCTAACCCTAACCCTAACCCTAACCCTAACCCTAACCCTAACCCTAACCCTAACCCTAACCCTAACCCTAACCCTAACCCTAACCCTAACCCTAACCCTAACCCTAACCCTAACCCTAACCCTAACCCTAACCCTAACCCTAACCCTAACCCTAACCCTAACCCTAACCCTAACCCTAACCCTAACCCTAACCCTAACCCTAACCCTAACCCTAACCCTAACCCTAACCCTAACCCTAACCCTAACCCTAACCCTAACCCTAACCCTAACCCTAACCCTAACCCTAACCCTAACCCTAACCCTAACCCTAACCCTAACCCTAACCCTAACCCTAACCCTAACCCTAACCCTAACCCTAACCCTAACCCTAACCCTAACCCTAACCCTAACCCTAACCCTAACCCTAACCCTAACCCTAACCCTAACCCTAACCCTAACCCTAACCCTAACCCTAACCCTAACCCTAACCCTAACCCTAACCCTAACCCTAACCCTAACCCTAACCCTAACCCTAACCCTAACCCTAACCCTAACCCTAACCCTAACCCTAACCCTAACCCTAACCCTAACCCTAACCCTAACCCTAACCCTAACCCTAACCCTAACCCTAACCCTAACCCTAACCCTAACCCTAACCCTAACCCTAACCCTAACCCTAACCCTAACCCTAACCCTAACCCTAACCCTAACCCTAACCCTAACCCTAACCCTAACCCTAACCCTAACCCTAACCCTAACCCTAACCCTAACCCTAACCCTAACCCTAACCCTAACCCTAACCCTAACCCTAACCCTAACCCTAACCCTAACCCTAACCCTAACCCTAACCCTAACCCTAACCCTAACCCTAACCCTAACCCTAACCCTAACCCTAACCCTAACCCTAACCCTAACCCTAACCCTAACCCTAACCCTAACCCTAACCCTAACCCTAACCCTAACCCTAACCCTAACCCTAACCCTAACCCTAACCCTAACCCTAACCCTAACCCTAACCCTAACCCTAACCCTAACCCTAACCCTAACCCTAACCCTAACCCTAACCCTAACCCTAACCCTAACCCTAACCCTAACCCTAACCCTAACCCTAACCCTAACCCTAACCCTAACCCTAACCCTAACCCTAACCCTAACCCTAACCCTAACCCTAACCCTAACCCTAACCCTAACCCTAACCCTAACCCTAACCCTAACCCTAACCCTAACCCTAACCCTAACCCTAACCCTAACCCTAACCCTAACCCTAACCCTAACCCTAACCCTAACCCTAACCCTAACCCTAACCCTAACCCTAACCCTAACCCTAACCCTAACCCTAACCCTAACCCTAACCCTAACCCTAACCCTAACCCTAACCCTAACCCTAACCCTAACCCTAACCCTAACCCTAACCCTAACCCTAACCCTAACCCTAACCCTAACCCTAACCCTAACCCTAACCCTAACCCTAACCCTAACCCTAACCCTAACCCTAACCCTAACCCTAACCCTAACCCTAACCCTAACCCTAACCCTAACCCTAACCCTAACCCTAACCCTAACCCTAACCCTAACCCTAACCCTAACCCTAACCCTAACCCTAACCCTAACCCTAACCCTAACCCTAACCCTAACCCTAACCCTAACCCTAACCCTAACCCTAACCCTAACCCTAACCCTAACCCTAACCCTAACCCTAACCCTAACCCTAACCCTAACCCTAACCCTAACCCTAACCCTAACCCTAACCCTAACCCTAACCCTAACCCTAACCCTAACCCTAACCCTAACCCTAACCCTAACCCTAACCCTAACCCTAACCCTAACCCTAACCCTAACCCTAACCCTAACCCTAACCCTAACCCTAACCCTAACCCTAACCCTAACCCTAACCCTAACCCTAACCCTAACCCTAACCCTAACCCTAACCCTAACCCTAACCCTAACCCTAACCCTAACCCTAACCCTAACCCTAACCCTAACCCTAACCCTAACCCTAACCCTAACCCTAACCCTAACCCTAACCCTAACCCTAACCCTAACCCTAACCCTAACCCTAACCCTAACCCTAACCCTAACCCTAACCCTAACCCTAACCCTAACCCTAACCCTAACCCTAACCCTAACCCTAACCCTAACCCTAACCCTAACCCTAACCCTAACCCTAACCCTAACCCTAACCCTAACCCTAACCCTAACCCTAACCCTAACCCTAACCCTAACCCTAACCCTAACCCTAACCCTAACCCTAACCCTAACCCTAACCCTAACCCTAACCCTAACCCTAACCCTAACCCTAACCCTAACCCTAACCCTAACCCTAACCCTAACCCTAACCCTAACCCTAACCCTAACCCTAACCCTAACCCTAACCCTAACCCTAACCCTAACCCTAACCCTAACCCTAACCCTAACCCTAACCCTAACCCTAACCCTAACCCTAACCCTAACCCTAACCCTAACCCTAACCCTAACCCTAACCCTAACCCTAACCCTAACCCTAACCCTAACCCTAACCCTAACCCTAACCCTAACCCTAACCCTAACCCTAACCCTAACCCTAACCCTAACCCTAACCCTAACCCTAACCCTAACCCTAACCCTAACCCTAACCCTAACCCTAACCCTAACCCTAACCCTAACCCTAACCCTAACCCTAACCCTAACCCTAACCCTAACCCTAACCCTAACCCTAACCCTAACCCTAACCCTAACCCTAACCCTAACCCTAACCCTAACCCTAACCCTAACCCTAACCCTAACCCTAACCCTAACCCTAACCCTAACCCTAACCCTAACCCTAACCCTAACCCTAACCCTAACCCTAACCCTAACCCTAACCCTAACCCTAACCCTAACCCTAACCCTAACCCTAACCCTAACCCTAACCCTAACCCTAACCCTAACCCTAACCCTAACCCTAACCCTAACCCTAACCCTAACCCTAACCCTAACCCTAACCCTAACCCTAACCCTAACCCTAACCCTAACCCTAACCCTAACCCTAACCCTAACCCTAACCCTAACCCTAACCCTAACCCTAACCCTAACCCTAACCCTAACCCTAACCCTAACCCTAACCCTAACCCTAACCCTAACCCTAACCCTAACCCTAACCCTAACCCTAACCCTAACCCTAACCCTAACCCTAACCCTAACCCTAACCCTAACCCTAACCCTAACCCTAACCCTAACCCTAACCCTAACCCTAACCCTAACCCTAACCCTAACCCTAACCCTAACCCTAACCCTAACCCTAACCCTAACCCTAACCCTAACCCTAACCCTAACCCTAACCCTAACCCTAACCCTAACCCTAACCCTAACCCTAACCCTAACCCTAACCCTAACCCTAACCCTAACCCTAACCCTAACCCTAACCCTAACCCTAACCCTAACCCTAACCCTAACCCTAACCCTAACCCTAACCCTAACCCTAACCCTAACCCTAACCCTAACCCTAACCCTAACCCTAACCCTAACCCTAACCCTAACCCTAACCCTAACCCTAACCCTAACCCTAACCCTAACCCTAACCCTAACCCTAACCCTAACCCTAACCCTAACCCTAACCCTAACCCTAACCCTAACCCTAACCCTAACCCTAACCCTAACCCTAACCCTAACCCTAACCCTAACCCTAACCCTAACCCTAACCCTAACCCTAACCCTAACCCTAACCCTAACCCTAACCCTAACCCTAACCCTAACCCTAACCCTAACCCTAACCCTAACCCTAACCCTAACCCTAACCCTAACCCTAACCCTAACCCTAACCCTAACCCTAACCCTAACCCTAACCCTAACCCTAACCCTAACCCTAACCCTAACCCTAACCCTAACCCTAACCCTAACCCTAACCCTAACCCTAACCCTAACCCTAACCCTAACCCTAACCCTAACCCTAACCCTAACCCTAACCCTAACCCTAACCCTAACCCTAACCCTAACCCTAACCCTAACCCTAACCCTAACCCTAACCCTAACCCTAACCCTAACCCTAACCCTAACCCTAACCCTAACCCTAACCCTAACCCTAACCCTAACCCTAACCCTAACCCTAACCCTAACCCTAACCCTAACCCTAACCCTAACCCTAACCCTAACCCTAACCCTAACCCTAACCCTAACCCTAACCCTAACCCTAACCCTAACCCTAACCCTAACCCTAACCCTAACCCTAACCCTAACCCTAACCCTAACCCTAACCCTAACCCTAACCCTAACCCTAACCCTAACCCTAACCCTAACCCTAACCCTAACCCTAACCCTAACCCTAACCCTAACCCTAACCCTAACCCTAACCCTAACCCTAACCCTAACCCTAACCCTAACCCTAACCCTAACCCTAACCCTAACCCTAACCCTAACCCTAACCCTAACCCTAACCCTAACCCTAACCCTAACCCTAACCCTAACCCTAACCCTAACCCTAACCCTAACCCTAACCCTAACCCTAACCCTAACCCTAACCCTAACCCTAACCCTAACCCTAACCCTAACCCTAACCCTAACCCTAACCCTAACCCTAACCCTAACCCTAACCCTAACCCTAACCCTAACCCTAACCCTAACCCTAACCCTAACCCTAACCCTAACCCTAACCCTAACCCTAACCCTAACCCTAACCCTAACCCTAACCCTAACCCTAACCCTAACCCTAACCCTAACCCTAACCCTAACCCTAACCCTAACCCTAACCCTAACCCTAACCCTAACCCTAACCCTAACCCTAACCCTAACCCTAACCCTAACCCTAACCCTAACCCTAACCCTAACCCTAACCCTAACCCTAACCCTAACCCTAACCCTAACCCTAACCCTAACCCTAACCCTAACCCTAACCCTAACCCTAACCCTAACCCTAACCCTAACCCTAACCCTAACCCTAACCCTAACCCTAACCCTAACCCTAACCCTAACCCTAACCCTAACCCTAACCCTAACCCTAACCCTAACCCTAACCCTAACCCTAACCCTAACCCTAACCCTAACCCTAACCCTAACCCTAACCCTAACCCTAACCCTAACCCTAACCCTAACCCTAACCCTAACCCTAACCCTAACCCTAACCCTAACCCTAACCCTAACCCTAACCCTAACCCTAACCCTAACCCTAACCCTAACCCTAACCCTAACCCTAACCCTAACCCTAACCCTAACCCTAACCCTAACCCTAACCCTAACCCTAACCCTAACCCTAACCCTAACCCTAACCCTAACCCTAACCCTAACCCTAACCCTAACCCTAACCCTAACCCTAACCCTAACCCTAACCCTAACCCTAACCCTAACCCTAACCCTAACCCTAACCCTAACCCTAACCCTAACCCTAACCCTAACCCTAACCCTAACCCTAACCCTAACCCTAACCCTAACCCTAACCCTAACCCTAACCCTAACCCTAACCCTAACCCTAACCCTAACCCTAACCCTAACCCTAACCCTAACCCTAACCCTAACCCTAACCCTAACCCTAACCCTAACCCTAACCCTAACCCTAACCCTAACCCTAACCCTAACCCTAACCCTAACCCTAACCCTAACCCTAACCCTAACCCTAACCCTAACCCTAACCCTAACCCTAACCCTAACCCTAACCCTAACCCTAACCCTAACCCTAACCCTAACCCTAACCCTAACCCTAACCCTAACCCTAACCCTAACCCTAACCCTAACCCTAACCCTAACCCTAACCCTAACCCTAACCCTAACCCTAACCCTAACCCTAACCCTAACCCTAACCCTAACCCTAACCCTAACCCTAACCCTAACCCTAACCCTAACCCTAACCCTAACCCTAACCCTAACCCTAACCCTAACCCTAACCCTAACCCTAACCCTAACCCTAACCCTAACCCTAACCCTAACCCTAACCCTAACCCTAACCCTAACCCTAACCCTAACCCTAACCCTAACCCTAACCCTAACCCTAACCCTAACCCTAACCCTAACCCTAACCCTAACCCTAACCCTAACCCTAACCCTAACCCTAACCCTAACCCTAACCCTAACCCTAACCCTAACCCTAACCCTAACCCTAACCCTAACCCTAACCCTAACCCTAACCCTAACCCTAACCCTAACCCTAACCCTAACCCTAACCCTAACCCTAACCCTAACCCTAACCCTAACCCTAACCCTAACCCTAACCCTAACCCTAACCCTAACCCTAACCCTAACCCTAACCCTAACCCTAACCCTAACCCTAACCCTAACCCTAACCCTAACCCTAACCCTAACCCTAACCCTAACCCTAACCCTAACCCTAACCCTAACCCTAACCCTAACCCTAACCCTAACCCTAACCCTAACCCTAACCCTAACCCTAACCCTAACCCTAACCCTAACCCTAACCCTAACCCTAACCCTAACCCTAACCCTAACCCTAACCCTAACCCTAACCCTAACCCTAACCCTAACCCTAACCCTAACCCTAACCCTAACCCTAACCCTAACCCTAACCCTAACCCTAACCCTAACCCTAACCCTAACCCTAACCCTAACCCTAACCCTAACCCTAACCCTAACCCTAACCCTAACCCTAACCCTAACCCTAACCCTAACCCTAACCCTAACCCTAACCCTAACCCTAACCCTAACCCTAACCCTAACCCTAACCCTAACCCTAACCCTAACCCTAACCCTAACCCTAACCCTAACCCTAACCCTAACCCTAACCCTAACCCTAACCCTAACCCTAACCCTAACCCTAACCCTAACCCTAACCCTAACCCTAACCCTAACCCTAACCCTAACCCTAACCCTAACCCTAACCCTAACCCTAACCCTAACCCTAACCCTAACCCTAACCCTAACCCTAACCCTAACCCTAACCCTAACCCTAACCCTAACCCTAACCCTAACCCTAACCCTAACCCTAACCCTAACCCTAACCCTAACCCTAACCCTAACCCTAACCCTAACCCTAACCCTAACCCTAACCCTAACCCTAACCCTAACCCTAACCCTAACCCTAACCCTAACCCTAACCCTAACCCTAACCCTAACCCTAACCCTAACCCTAACCCTAACCCTAACCCTAACCCTAACCCTAACCCTAACCCTAACCCTAACCCTAACCCTAACCCTAACCCTAACCCTAACCCTAACCCTAACCCTAACCCTAACCCTAACCCTAACCCTAACCCTAACCCTAACCCTAACCCTAACCCTAACCCTAACCCTAACCCTAACCCTAACCCTAACCCTAACCCTAACCCTAACCCTAACCCTAACCCTAACCCTAACCCTAACCCTAACCCTAACCCTAACCCTAACCCTAACCCTAACCCTAACCCTAACCCTAACCCTAACCCTAACCCTAACCCTAACCCTAACCCTAACCCTAACCCTAACCCTAACCCTAACCCTAACCCTAACCCTAACCCTAACCCTAACCCTAACCCTAACCCTAACCCTAACCCTAACCCTAACCCTAACCCTAACCCTAACCCTAACCCTAACCCTAACCCTAACCCTAACCCTAACCCTAACCCTAACCCTAACCCTAACCCTAACCCTAACCCTAACCCTAACCCTAACCCTAACCCTAACCCTAACCCTAACCCTAACCCTAACCCTAACCCTAACCCTAACCCTAACCCTAACCCTAACCCTAACCCTAACCCTAACCCTAACCCTAACCCTAACCCTAACCCTAACCCTAACCCTAACCCTAACCCTAACCCTAACCCTAACCCTAACCCTAACCCTAACCCTAACCCTAACCCTAACCCTAACCCTAACCCTAACCCTAACCCTAACCCTAACCCTAACCCTAACCCTAACCCTAACCCTAACCCTAACCCTAACCCTAACCCTAACCCTAACCCTAACCCTAACCCTAACCCTAACCCTAACCCTAACCCTAACCCTAACCCTAACCCTAACCCTAACCCTAACCCTAACCCTAACCCTAACCCTAACCCTAACCCTAACCCTAACCCTAACCCTAACCCTAACCCTAACCCTAACCCTAACCCTAACCCTAACCCTAACCCTAACCCTAACCCTAACCCTAACCCTAACCCTAACCCTAACCCTAACCCTAACCCTAACCCTAACCCTAACCCTAACCCTAACCCTAACCCTAACCCTAACCCTAACCCTAACCCTAACCCTAACCCTAACCCTAACCCTAACCCTAACCCTAACCCTAACCCTAACCCTAACCCTAACCCTAACCCTAACCCTAACCCTAACCCTAACCCTAACCCTAACCCTAACCCTAACCCTAACCCTAACCCTAACCCTAACCCTAACCCTAACCCTAACCCTAACCCTAACCCTAACCCTAACCCTAACCCTAACCCTAACCCTAACCCTAACCCTAACCCTAACCCTAACCCTAACCCTAACCCTAACCCTAACCCTAACCCTAACCCTAACCCTAACCCTAACCCTAACCCTAACCCTAACCCTAACCCTAACCCTAACCCTAACCCTAACCCTAACCCTAACCCTAACCCTAACCCTAACCCTAACCCTAACCCTAACCCTAACCCTAACCCTAACCCTAACCCTAACCCTAACCCTAACCCTAACCCTAACCCTAACCCTAACCCTAACCCTAACCCTAACCCTAACCCTAACCCTAACCCTAACCCTAACCCTAACCCTAACCCTAACCCTAACCCTAACCCTAACCCTAACCCTAACCCTAACCCTAACCCTAACCCTAACCCTAACCCTAACCCTAACCCTAACCCTAACCCTAACCCTAACCCTAACCCTAACCCTAACCCTAACCCTAACCCTAACCCTAACCCTAACCCTAACCCTAACCCTAACCCTAACCCTAACCCTAACCCTAACCCTAACCCTAACCCTAACCCTAACCCTAACCCTAACCCTAACCCTAACCCTAACCCTAACCCTAACCCTAACCCTAACCCTAACCCTAACCCTAACCCTAACCCTAACCCTAACCCTAACCCTAACCCTAACCCTAACCCTAACCCCTAACCCCTAACCCCTAACCCTAACCCTAACCCTAACCCTAACCCTAACCCTAACCCTAACCCTAACCCTAACCCTAACCCTGACCCTGACCGTGACCCGTACCTTGACCCTAACCCTACCCCTAGCCCTGACCCTAGCCCTGACCCTGACCCTTACCCTGACCCTGACCCTGACCGTGACCCGTACCTTGACCCTGACCCTGACCCTGACCCTGACGCTAAACCCTGACCCTGACCCTGACCCTGACCCTGACCCTGACCCTGACGCTAAACCCTGACCCTGACCCTGACCCTGACCCTGACCCTGACGCTAAACCCTGACCCTGACCCTGACCCTGACCCTGACCGTGACCCGAACTTTGACCCTGACCCTGACCCTGACCCTGACCCTGACGCTAAACCCTGACCCTGACCCTGACCCTGACCCTGACCCTGACGCTAAACCCTGACCCTGACCCTGACCCTGACCCTGACCCTGACGCTAAACCCTGACCCTGACCCTGACCCTGACCCTGACCCTGACGCTAAACCCTGACCCTGACCCTGACCCTGACCCTGACCCTGACCGTGACCCGAACTTTGACCCTGACCCTGACCCTGACCCTGACGCTAAACCCTGACCCTGACCCTGACCCTGACCCTGACCCTGACCCTGACGCTAAACCCTGACCCTGACCCTGACCCTGACCCTGACGCTAAACCCTGACCCTGACCCTGACCCTGACACTAGCCCTACCCCTACCCCTAGCCCTACCCCTACCCCTAGCCCTACCCCTACCCCTAACCCTGACCCTGACCCTGACCCTGACCCTGACCCTAACCCTACGTTTTGAGCCGGTTTGATCCGGTTCCATCCAGTTTGATCCGGTCTGAACCGGTTTCATCGGGTCTAATCTGGTTTGAACCGGTTTGAGTCGGTTTGATCCGGTTCCATCCGGTTTAATCCGGTCTGAGCCGGTTTGATCCGGTCTGAACCGGTTTGAGCCGGGTTGATCCGGTTACATCCGATTCGATCCGGTCTGAAACGGTTTGTTCCGGTCTGAACCGGTCTGGTCCGGTTTGAACCGGTTTGAGCCGGTTTGATCCGGTTTCAGCCAGTTTGAACCGGTTCCAGCTGGTTTCATCTGGTTCCATCCGGTTTGCTCCAGTCTGAACCGCTTTGATCCGGTTTGAACCGGTTTGAGCCGGTTCGATCCGGTTCCATCCAGTTTCATCCGGTCTGAACCGGATTTATCCGGTTTGAGCCGGTTTGATCCGTTTCCATCCGGTTTGATTCGGTCTGAACCGATTTCATCCGGTCTCATCCGGTTTGAACCGGTTTGAGCCGGTTTGAACCTGTTTGAGCCGGTTTCAACCGGTTTCAGCTGGTTTGATCTGGTTCCATCGGGTTAGACCCGGCCTAACCGGTTTCATCCGGTCTTAACCGGATTGATCCGGTTTGAACCTGTTTGAGCTAGTTCGATCCGGATCCATCCGGTTTGATCCAGTCTGAACTGGTTTCATCAGGTCTGATCCGGTGTGAACCGGTTTCATCGGGTCTGATGCGGTTTGAACAGGTTTGAGCCGGTTTGATCCGGTTCCATCCGGTTGATCCGGTCTGAACCGGTTTCATCGGGTCTGATGCGGTTTGAACCGGTTTGAGCCGGTTTGATCTGGTTCCATCCGGTTTGATCCGGTCTGAGCCGGTTTGATCCGGTTATATCCGGTTTGATCCGGTCTGAACCAGTTTGATCCGGTTTTAGCCGGTTTGAGCCGGTTTGATCCGGTTCCATCCGTTTTGAACCGGTTTCAGCTGCTTTGATCCGGTTCCATTCGGTTTGATCCGGTCTGAGCCGGTTTCATCCGGTCTGATCTGGTTGGAACCGGTTTGAGCCGGTTTGAGCCGGTTTCAGCCGGTTCGAACCGGTTTCAGCTGGTTTGATCCGGTTCCATCCGGTTTGAGCCGGTTTGAGCCGGTTTGAAATGGCTTGACCCAGTTTCAACCGGTTTCAGCTAGGTTGATCCGGTTCCATCCGGTTTGATCCGGTCTGAGCCGGTTTGATCCGGTTTCAACCGGTTTGAGCCGGTTTGATCCGTTTTGAGCCGGTTTCATCCGGACTGAACCGGTTTGAGGCAGTTTGAACCGGTTGCAGCTGGTTTGATCCGGTTCAATCCGGTTTGATCCGTTTGAACCAGTTTGAGCCGGTTTGATCCGGTTCCATCCGGTTTGATCCGGTGTGAACCGGTTTGATACGGTTTGAACCAGTTTGAGCCAGTTTCATCCGGTTCTATCCCGTTTGATCCGGTCTCAACCGGTTTCATTGGGTCTGATACGGTTTGAATCGGTTTGAGCCGGTTTGAGCCGGTTTGAACCGGAATGATCCGGTTGGAACCGGTTTGAGCCGGTTTGAGCCGGTTTCAGCTGGTTTGATCCGGTTCCATCCGGTTTGATCCGGTCTGAACCGGTTTCATCCGGTCTGATCCGGTTTGAACCGGATTGATCCGGTTTCAGCCGGTTTCAACCGGTTCAATTCGGTTTGATCCGGTCTGAACCGGTTTCATCCGGTCTGATCCGGTTTGAACCGGTTTCAGCCGGTTTGATCCGCTTTCAGCCGGTTTCTACCTGTTTCAGCTAGTTTGATCCGGTTCCATCCGGTTTGATCCAGTCTGAACCGGTTTGATCCGGTTTGAACCAGTTTGACCCGGTTTGATCCGGTTCCATCCGGTTTGATCCGGTCTGAACCGGTTTCATCCGGTCTGATCCGGTTTGATCCGGTTTGAGCCGGTTTGAATCTGTTTCAGCCGGTTTGAACCGGTTTCAGCTAGTTTGATCCGGTTCCATCCGGTTTGATCCGGTCTGAGCCGTTTTCATTCGGTCTGAACCGGATTGGTTGGAACCAGTTTGTGCCGGTTTGATCCGGTTCCATCCGGTTTGAACCGGTTTCAGCTGGTTTGATCGGGTTCCATCAGATTTAATCCGGTCTGAACCGGTTTCATCCGGTCTGATCCGGTTTGAACCTGTTTCAGCCGGTTTGAGCCGGTTTCAGCTGGTTTGATCCGGTTCAATCCGGTTTGATCCGGTCTGAGCCGGTTTCATCTGGTCTGATCCGGTTTGAACCGTTTTGAGCCCGTTTGATACGGTTCCATCCGGTTTGATCCGGTTCCATCCGGTTTCATTTGGTCTGAACCGGATTTATCCGGTTCGAACCAGTTTGAGGCGATTCGATCCGGTTCCACCCGGTTTCATCTGGTCTGAACCGGTTTGATCCGGATTGAACCAGTTTGAGCCGGTTTGAACCGGTTCCATCCGGTTTGATCCGGTCTGAACCGGTTTCATCCGGTCTGAACCAGTCTGATTCAGTTGGAACCGGTTTGATCCGGTTTGAACCAGTTTGAGCCGGTTTGATCCGGTTCCATCCGGTTTGATGCGGTCTGAACCGGTTTCATCCGGTCTGATCCGGTGTGAACCGGTTTGAGCCGGTTTGAACCTGTTTCAGCCGGTTTGAACCGGTTTCAGCTGGTTTGATACGGTTCCATCCGGTTTGATCCGGTCTGAGCCGTTTTCATCCGGTCTGAACCGGATTGATCCGGTTTGAACCAGTTTGAGCCGGTTTCATCCGGTTCCGTCCGGTTTGATCCGGTCTGAACCGGTTTGATCCGGTCTGATCCAGTTTGAACGGGCTTGAGCCGGTTTGAACCGGTTTCAGCTGGTTTGATCCGGTTCTATCCGTTTTGATGCGGTCTGAACCGGTTTCATCCGGTCCGATCCGGTTTGATCCTGTTCCATCTGGTTTGATCCGGTCTGAACCGGTTTGATCCGGTCTGATCCGGTTTGAGCCGGTTTCAGCCGGTTTCAGGCGGTTTGAACCGGTTTCAGCTGGTTTGATCCGCTTCCATCCGGTTTGATCCGGTCTGAACCGGTTTCATCCGGTGTGAAGCAGTTTGAGCCAGTTTCATCCGGTTCCATCCGGTTTGATCCGGTCTGAACCGGTTTCATCCGGTCTGATCCGGTTTGAACCGGTTTGAACCTGTTTCAGCCGGTTTGAACTGGTTTCAGCTGGTTTGATCCGGTTCCATCCGGTTTGATCCGGTTTCAGCTGGTTTCAACCGGTTTCAGCTGGTTTGATCCGGTTCCATCCGGTTTGATCCGGTTTCAGCTGGTTTCAACCGGTTTCAGCTGGTTTGATCCGGCTCCATCCGGTTTGATCCGGTCTGAACCGGTTTGATACGGTTTGAACCAGTTTGAGCCGGTTTGATCCGGTTTCAGCCGGTTTGAACCGGTTTCAGCTGGTTTGATGCGGTTCCATCCGGTTTGACCCGGTCTGAACCGGTTTAATCCGGTCTGATCCGGTTTGAGCCGGTTTGATCCGGTTTCACCCGGTTTCAACCGGTTTCAGCTGGTTTGATCCGGTTCCATCCGGTTTGATCCGGTCTGAACCGATTTGATCCAGTTTGAACCAGTTTGAGCCAGTTTCATCCGGTTCCATCCGGTTTGATCCGGTCTGAACCTGTTTCATCCAGTCTGATCCGGTTAGAACCGGTTTGAGCCGGTTTGATCCGGTTTCAGCCGGTTTGAACCGGTTTCAGCTGGTTTGATCCGGTTCCATCCTGTTTGATCCGGTTTGAGCCGGTTTGATCTGGTTTCAGCCGGTTTCAACCGGTTTCAGCTGGTTTGATCCGGTTCCATCCGGTTTGATCCGGTTTCAGCCGGTTTCAGCTGGTTTGATCCGGTTCCATCCGGTTTGATCCGGTTTCAGCCGGTTTGATATGGTTTGATCCGGTCTGAACCGGTTTCATCCGGTCTGATCCGGTTTGAACCGGTTTGAGCCGGTTTCATCCGGTCTGATCCGGTTTGAGCCGGTTTGATCCAGTTTCGCCGGTTTGAACCGGTTTCAGCTGGTTTGATCCGGTTCCATCCGGTTTGATACGGTCTGAACCGATTTGATCCAGTTTGAACCAGTTTGAGCCAGTTTCATCCGGTTCCATCCGGTTTGATCCGGTCTGAACCTGTTTCATCCCGTCTGATCCGGTTAGAACCGGTTTGAGCCGGTTTGATCCGGTTTCAGCCGGTCTGATCCGGTTTCATCCGGTTCCATCCGGTTTGATCCGGTCTGAGCCGGTTTCATCCGGTCTGATCCGGTTTCATCCGGTTCCATCCGGTTTGATCCGGTTTCAGCCGGTTTCAACCGGTTTCAGCTGGTTTGATCCGGTTCCATCCGGTTTGATCCGGTCTGAACCGGTTTCATCCAGTCTGATCCGGTTTGAACCGGTTTGAGCCGGTTTGATCCGGTTTCAGCCGGTTTCAACCGGTTTCAGCTGGTTTGATCCGGTTCCATCCGGTTTGATCCGGTTTCAGCTGGTTTCAGCTGGTTTGATCCGGTTCCATCCGGTTTGATCCGGTTTCAGCCGGTTTGATCCGGTTTGATCCGATCTGAACCGGTTTCATCCGGTCTGATCCGGTTTGAACCGGTTTGAGCCGGTTTGATCCGGTTTCAGCCGGTTTCAACCGATTTCAGCTGGTTTGATCCGGTTCCATCCGGTTTGATCCGGTCTGAACCGGTTTGATCCGGTTTGAACCAGTTTGAGCCGGTTTCATCCGGTTTCAGCCGGTTTCAACCGGTTTCAGCTGGATTGATCCGGTTCCATCCGGTTTGATCCGGTCTGAACCGGTTTGATCCGGTTTGAACCAGTTTGAGCCAGTTTCATCCGGTTCCATCCGGTTTGATCCGGTCTGAACCGGTTTCATCCGGTCTGATCCGGTTTGAACCGGTTTGAGCCAGTTTGATCCGGTTTCAGCCGGTTTCAACCGGTTTCCGCTGGTTTGAACCGGGTCCATCCGGTTTGGTCCGGTCTGAACCGGTTTCATCCGGTCTGATCCGGTTTGAACCGGTTTGAGCCGGTTTCAGCCGGTTTCAGCCGGTTTCAACCGGTTTCAGCTGGTTTGATCCGGTTCCATCCGGTTTGATCCGGTCTGAACCGGTTCGATCCGGTCTGAACCGGTTTAATCCGGTCTGATCCGGTTTGAGCTGGTTTGATCTGGTTTCAGCCGGTTTCAACCGGTTTCAGCTGGTTTGATCCGGTTCCATCCGGTTTGATCCGGTCTGAACCGGTTTCATCCGGTTTGATCCGGTTCCATCCGGTTTGATCCGGTATGAACCGGTTTCATCCGGTCTGATTCGGTTTGAACCGGTTTGAGCCGGTTTGATCCGGTTTCAGCCGGTTTCAACCGGTTTCAGCTGGTTTGATCCGGTTCCATCCGGTTTGATCCGGTCTGAACCGGTGTTATCCGGTTTGAACCAGTTTGATCCGGTTCCATCCGGCTTGAACCGGTTTCATCCGGTCTGATCCGGTTTGAACCGGTTTGAGCCGGTTTGAACCTGTTTCAGCCGGTTTGAACCGGTTTCAGCTGGTTTGATCCGGTTCCATCCGGTTTGATCCGGTCTGAACTCGTTTGATCCAGTTTGAACCAGTTTGAGCCAGTTTCATCCGGTTCCATCCGGTTTGATCCGGTCTGAACCGGTTTGATCCGGTCTGAACCGGTTAGAACCGGTTTGAGCCGGTTTGATCCGTATTCATCCGGTTTCAACCGGTTTCAGCTGGTTTGATCCGGTTCCATCCGTTTTGATCCGGTTTCAGCCGGTTTGAACCGGTTTCAGCTGGTTTGATCCGGTTCCATCCGGTTTGATCTGGTCTGAGACGGTTTCATCCGGTCTGATCCGGTTTCATCCGGTTCCATCCGGTTTGATCCGGTTTCACCCGGTTTCAACCGGTTTCAGCTGGTTTGATCCGGTTCCATCCGGTTTGATCCGGTCTGAACCGGTTTGATCCGGTTTGAACCAGTTTGAGCTGGTTTGATCCGGTTTCAGCCGGTTTCAGCCGGTTTCAGCTGGTTTGATCCGGTTCCATCCGGTTTGATCCGGTTTCAGCCGGTTTGATCCAGTTTGATCCGATCTGAACCGGTTTCATCCGGTCTGATCCGGTTTGAACCGGTTTGAGCCGCTTTGATCCGGTTTCAGCCGGTTTCAACCGGTTTCAGCTGGTTTGATCCGGTTCCATCCGGTTTGATCCGGTCTGAACCGGTTTCATCCGGTCTGATCCGGTTTGAGCTGATTTGATCTGGTTTCAGCCGGTTTCAACCGGTTTCAGCTGGTTTGATCCGGTTCCACCCGGTTTGATTCGGTCTGAAGCGGTTTGATCCGGTTTGAATCAGTTTGAGCCAGTTTCATCCGGTTCCATCCGGTTTGATCCTGTCTGAACTGGTTTCATCCGGTCTGATCCGGTTTGAACCGGTTTGAGCCGGTTTGATCCGGTTTCAGCCGGTTTCAACCGGTTTCAGCTGGTTTGATCCGGTTTCATCCGGTTTGATCCGGTCTGAACCGGTTTCATCCGGTCTGATCCGGTTTGAACCGGTTTGAGCCGGTTTGATCCGGTTTCAGCCGGTTTCAACCGTTTTCAGCTGGTTTGATCCGGTTTCATCCGGTTTGATCCGGTCTGAACCGGTTTCATCCGGTCTGATCCGGTTTGAACCGGTTTGAGCCGGTTTGATCCGGTTTCAGCCGGTTTCAACCGTTTTCAGCCCGTTTGATCCGGTTTCATCCGGTTTGATCCGGTCTGAACCAGTTTGATCCGGTTTGAACCAGTTTGAGCCAGTTTCATCCGGTTCCATCCGGTTTGATCGGGTCTGAACCGGTTTCATCCGGTCTGATCCGGTATAAGCCGGTTTGATCTGGTTTCAGCCCGTTTCAACCGGTTTCAGCTGGTTTGATCCGGTTCCATCCGGTTTGATCCGGTCTGAACCGGTTTGATCCAGTTTGAGCCAGGTTCATCCGGTTCCACCCGGTTTGATCCGGTCTGAACCGGTTTCATCCGGTCTGATCCGGTTTGAATCGGTTTGAGCCGGTTTGATCCGGTTTCAGCCGGTTTCAACCGGTTTCAGCTGGTTTGATCCGGTTCCATCCGGTTTGATCCGGTCTGAACCGGTGTTATCCGGTTTGAACCAGTTTGATCCGGTTCCATCCGGTTTGAACCGGTTTCATCCGGTCTGATCCGGTTTGAACCGGTTTGAGCCGGTTTGAACCTGTTTCAGCCGGTTTGAACCGGTTTCAGCCCGTTTGATCCGGTTCCATCCGGTTTGATCCGGTCTGAACCGGTTTGATCCAGTTTGAGCCAGTTTCATCCGGTTCCATCCGGTTTGATCTGGTCTGAACCGGTGTTATCCGGTTTGAACCAGTTTGATCCGGTTCCATCCGGTTTGAACCGGTTTCATCCGGTCTGATCCGGTTTGAACCGGTTTGAGCCGGTTTGAACCTGTTTCAGCCGGTTTGAACCGGTTTCAGCTGGTTTGATCCGGTTCCATCCGGTTTGATCCGGTCTGAACCGGTTTGATCCAGTTTGAGCCAGTTTCATCCGGTTCCATCCGGTTTGATCCGGTTTCAACCGGTTTCAGCTGGATTGATCCGGTTCCATCCGGTTTGATCCGGTCTGAACCGGTTTGATCCGGTTTGAACCAGTTTGAGCCAGTTTCATCCGGTTCCATCCGGTTTGATCCGGTCTGAACCGGTTTCATCCGGTCTGATCCGGTTTCATCCGGTTCCATCCGGTTTGATCCGGTTTCAGCCGGTTTGAACCAGTTTCAGCTGGTTTGATCAGGTTCCATCCGGTTTGATCCGGTCTGAACCGGTTTCATCCGGTCTGATCCGGTTTGAACCGGTTTGATCTGGTTTCAGCCGGTTTCAACCGGTTTCAGCTGGTTTGATCCGGTTCCACCCGGTTTGATTCGGTCTGAAGCGGTTTGATCCGGTTTGAACCAGTTTGAGCCAGTTTCATCCGGTTCCATCCGGTTTGATCCTGTCTGAACTGGTTTCATCCGATCTGATCCGGTTTGAACCGGTTTGAGCCGGTTTGATCCGGTTTCAGCCGGTTTCAACCGGTTTCAGCTGGTTTGATCCTGTTGCATCCGGTTTGATCCGGTCTGAACCGGTTTCATCCGGTCTGATCCGGTTTGAACCGGTTTGAGCCCGTTTGATCCGGTTTCAGCCGGTTTCAACCGGTTCCATCCGGTTTGATCCGGTTTCAGCCGGTTTGAACCGGTTTCAGCTGGTTTGATCCGGTTCCATCCGGTTTGATCCGGTCTGAACCGGTTTCATCCAGTCTGATCCGGTTTGAACCAGTTTGAGCCGGTTTGATCCGGTTTCAGCCGGTTTGAACCGGTTTCAGCTGGTTTGATCCGGTTCCATCCGGTTTGATCCGGTCTGAACCGGTTTCATCCAGTCTGATCCGGTTTGAACCGGTTTGAGCCGGTTTGATCCGGTTTCAGCCGGTTTCAACCGGTTTCAGCTGGTTTGATCCTGTTGCATCCGGTTTGATCCGGTCTGAACCGGTTTCATCCGGTCTGATCCGGTTTGAACCGGTTTGAGCCCGTTTGATCCGGTTTCAGCCGGTTTCAACCGGTTCCATCCGGTTTGATCCGGTTTCAGCCGGTTTGAACCGGTTTCAGCTGGTTTGATCCGGTTCCATCCGGTTTGATCCGGTCTGAACCGGTTTCATCCGGTCTGATCCGGTTTGAACCGGTTTGAGCCGGTTTGATCCGGTTTCAGCCGGTTTGAACCGGTTTCAGCCCGTTTGATCCGGTTCCATCCGGTTTGATCCGGTCTGAACCAGTTTGATCCGGTTTGAACCAGTTTGAGCCAGTTTCATCCGGTTCCATCCGGTTTGATCCGGTCTGAACCGCTTTCATCCGGTCTGATCCGGTATAAGCCGGTTTGATCCGGTTTCAGCCCGTTTCAACCGGATTCAGGTGGTTTGATCCGGTTCCATCCGGTTTGATCCGGTCTGAACCTGTTTGATCCAGTTTGAGCCAGTTTCATCCGGTTCCATCCGGTTTGATCCGGTCTGAACCGGTTTCATCCGGTCTGATCCGGTTTGAATCGGTTTGAGCCGGTTTGATCCGGTTTCAGCCGGTTTCAACCGGTTTCAGCTGGTTTGATCCGGTTCCATCCGGTTTGATCCGGTCTGAACCGGTTTGATCCAGTTTGAGCCAGTTTCATCCGGTTCCATCCGGTTTGATCCGGTTTCAACCGGTTTCAGCTGGATTGATCCGGTTCCATCCGGTTTAATCCGGTCTGAACCGGTTTGATCCGGTTTGAACCAGTTTGAGCCAGTTTCATCCGGTTCCATCCGGTTTGATCCGGTCTGAACCGGTTTCATCCGGTCTGATCCGGTTTCATCCGGTTCCATCCGGTTTGATCCGGTTTCAGCCGGTTTGAACCGGTTTCAGCTGGTTTGATCCTGTTGCATCCGGTTTGATCCGGTCTGAACCGGTTTCATCCGGTCTGATCCGGTTTGAACCGGTTTGAGCCCGTTTGATCCGGTTTCAGCCGGTTTCAACCGGTTCCATCCGGTTTGATCCGGTTTCAGCCGGTTTGAACCGGTTTGAGCCAGGTTCATCCGGTTCCATCCGGTTTGATCCGGTCTGAACCGGTTTCATCCGGTCTGATCCGGTTTGAATCGGTTTGAGCCGGTTTGATCCGGTTTCAGCCGGTTTCAACCGGTTTCAGCTGGTTTGATCCGGTTCCATCCGGTTTGATCCGGTCTGAACCGGTGTTATCCGGTTTGAACCAGTTTGATCCGGTTCCATCCGGTTTGAACCGGTTTCATCCGGTCTGATCCGGTTTGAACCGGTTTGAGCCGGTTTGAACCTGTTTCAGCCGGTTTGAACCGGTTTCAGCTGGTTTGATCCGGTTCCATCCGGTTTGATCCGGTCTGAACCGGTTTGATCCAGTTTGAGCCAGTTTCATCCGGTTCCATCCTGTTTGATTCGGTTTCAACCGGTTTCAGCTGGATTGATCCGGTTCCATCCGGTTTGATCCGGTCTGAACCGGTTTGATCCGGTTTGAACCAGTTTGAGCCAGTTTCATCCGGTTCCATCCGGTTTGATCCGGTCTGAACCGGTTTCATCCGGTCTGATCCGGTTTCATCCGGTTCCATCCGGTTTGATCCGGTTTCAGCCGGTTTGAACCGGTTTCAGCTGGTTTGATCCTGTTGCATCCGGTTTGATCCGGTCTGAACCGGTTTCATCCGGTCTGATCCGGTTTGAACCGGTTTGAGCCCGTTTGATCCGGTTTCAGCCGGTTTCAACCGGTTCCATCCGGTTTGATCCGGTTTCAGCCGGTTTGAACCGGTTTGAGCCAGGTTCATCCGGTTCCATCCGGTTTGATCCGGTCTGAACCGGTTTCATCCGGTCTGATCCGGTTTGAATCGGTTTGAGCCGGTTTGATCCGGTTTCAGCCGGTTTCAACCGGTTTCAGCTGGTTTGATCCGGTTCCATCCGGTTTGATCCGGTCTGAACCGGTGTTATCCGGTTTGAACCAGTTTGATCCGGTTCCATCCGGTTTGAACCGGTTTCATCCGGTCTGATCCGGTTTGAACCGGTTTGAGCCGGTTTGAACCTGTTTCAGCCGGTTTGAACCGGTTTCAGCTGGTTTGATCCGGTTCCATCCGGTTTGATCCGGTCTGAACCGGTTTGATCCAGTTTGAGCCAGTTTCATCCGGTTCCATCCTGTTTGATTCGGTTTCAACCGGTTTCAGCTGGATTGATCCGGTTCCATCCGGTTTGATCCGGTCTGAACCGGTTTGATCCGGTTTGAACCAGTTTGAGCCAGTTTCATCCGGTTCCATCCGGTTTGATCCGGTCTGAACCGGTTTCATCCGGTCTGATCCGGTTTCATCCGGTTCCATCCGGTTTGATCCGGTTTCAGCCGGTTTGAACCGGTTTCAGCTGGTTTGATCCGGTTCCATCCGGTTTGATCCGGTCTGAACCGGTTTCATCCGGTCTGATCCGGTTTGAACCGGTTTGAGCCAGTTTGATCCGGTTTCAGCCGGTTTCAACCGGTTTCCGCTGGTTTGATCCGGGTCCATCCGGTTTGGTCCGGTCTGAACCGGTTTCATCCGGTCTGGTCCGGTTTGAACCGGTTTGAGCCGGTTTGATCCGGTTTCAGCCGGTTTCAACCGGTTTCAGCTGGTTTGATCCGGTTCCATCCGGTTTGATCCGGTCTGAACCGGTTCGATCCGGTCTGAACCGGTTTCATCCGGTCTGATCCGGTTTGAGCTGGTTTGATCTGGTTTCAGCCGGTTTCAACCGGTTTCAGCTGGTTTGATCCGGTTCCATCCGGTTTGATACGGTCTGAACCGGTTTCATCCGGTTTGAACCGGTTCGAACCGGTTTGATCCGGTTCCATCCGGTTTGATCCGGTCTGAACCGGTTTCATCCGGTCTGATTCGGTTTGAACCGGTTTGAGCCGGTTTGATCCGGTTTCAGCCGGTTTCAACCGGTTTCAGCTGGTTTGATCCGGTTCCATCCGGTTTGATCCGGTCTGAACCGGTTTGATCCAGTTTGAACCAGTTTCATCCGGTTCCATCCGGTTTGATCCGGTCTGAACCGGTTTCATCCGGTCTGATCCGGTTTGAGCCGGTTTGATCCGGTTTCAGCCGGTTTCAACCGGTTTGAACCGGTTTCAGCTGGTTTGATCCGGTTCCATCCGGTTTGATCCGGTCTGAACCTGTTTCATCCCTTCTGATCCGGTTAGAACCGGTTTGAGCCGGTTTGATCCGGTTTCAGCCGGTCTGATCCGGTTTCATCCGGTTCCATCTGGTTTGATCCGGTCTGAGCCGGTTTCATCCGGTCTGATCCGGTTTGAACCGGTTTGAGCCAGTTTGATCCGGTTTCAGCCGGTTTCAACCGGTTTCCGCTGGTTTGACCCGGGTCCATCCGGTTTGGTCCGGTCTGAACCGGTTTCATCCGGTCTGATCCGGTTTGAACCGGTTTGAGCCGGTTTGATCCGGTTTCAGCCGGTTTCAACCGGTTTCAGCTGGTTTGATCCGGTTCCATCCGGTTTGATCCGGTCTGAACCGGTTCGTTCCGGTCTGAACCGGTTTCATCCGGTCTGATCCGGTTTGAGCTGGTTTGATCTGGTTTCAGCCGGTTTCAACCGGTTTCAGCTGGTTTGATCCGGTTCCACCCGGTTTGATTCGGTCTGAAGCGGTTTGATCCGGTTTGAACTAGTTTGAGCCAGTTTCATCCGGTTCCATCCGGTTTGATCCTGTCTGAACTGGTTTCATCCGGTCTGATCCGGTTTGAACCGGTTTGAGCCGGTTTGATCCGGTTTCAGCCGGTTTCAACCGGTTTCAGCTGGTTTGATCCTGTTGCATCCGGTTTGATCCGGTCTGAACCGGTTTCATCCGGTCTGATCCGGTTTGAACCGGTTTGATCCGGTTTCAGCCGGTTTCAACCGGTTCCATCCGGTTTGATCCGGTTTCAGCCGGTTTGAACCGGTTTCAGCTGGTTTGATCCGGTTCCATCCGGTTTGATGCGGTCTGAACCGGTTTCATCTGGTCTGATCCGGTTTGAACCGGTTTGAGCCGGTTTGATCCGGTTTCAGCCGGTTTGAACCGGTTTCAGCCCGTTTGATCCGGTTCCATCCGGTTTGATCCGGTCTGAACCAGTTTGATCCGGTTTGAACCAGTTTGAGCCAGTTTCATCCGGTTCCATCCGGTTTGATCCGGTCTGAACCGGTTTCATCCGGTCTGATCCGGTATAAGCCGGTTTGATCCGGTTTTAGCCCGTTTCAACCGGTTTCAGCTGGTTTGATCCGGTTCCATCCGGTTTGATCCGGTCTGAACCTGTTTGATCCAGTTTGAGCCAGGTTCATCCGGTTCCATCCGGTTTGATCCGGTCTGAACCGGTTTCATCCGGTCTGATCCGGTTTGAATCGGTTTGAGCCGGTTTGATCCGGTTTCAGCCGGTTTGAACCGGTTTCAGCTGGTTTGATCCGGTTCCATCCGGTTTGATCCGGTCTGAACCGGTGTTATCCGGTTTGAACCAGTTTGATCCGGTTCCATCCGGTTTGAACCGGTTTCATCCGGTCTGATCCGGTTTGAACCGGTTTGAGCCGGTTTGAACCTGTTTCAGCCGGTTTGAACCGGTTTCAGCTGGTTTGATCCGGTTCCATCCGGTTTGATCCGGTTTCAGCCGGTTTCAACCGGTTTCAGGTGGTTAGATCCGGTTCCATCCGGTTTGATCCGGTCTGAACCGGTTTGATCCGGTTTGATCCGGTTTGAGCCGGTTTCAGCCGGTTTCAGCCGGTTTGAACCGGTTTCAGCTGGTTTGATCCGGTTCCATCCGGTTTGATCCGGTCTGAACCGGTTTGATCCAGTTTGAGCCAGTTTCATCCGGTTCCATCCGGTTTGATCCGGTCTGAACCGGTTTCATCCGGTCTGATCCGGTTTGAATCGGTTTGAGCCGGTTTGATCCGGTTTCAGCCGGTTTCAACCGGTTTCAGCTGGTTTGATCCGGTTCCATCCGGTTTGATCCGGTCTGAACCGGTTTTATCCGGTTTGAACCATTTTGATCCGGTTCCATCTGGTTTGAAGCGGTTTCATCCGGTCTGATCCGGTTTGAACCGGTTTTAGCCGGTTTGAACCTGTTTCAGCCGGTTTGAACCGGTTTCAGCCCGTTTGATCCGGTTCCATCCGGTTTGATCCGGTTTCAGCCGGTTTGAACCGGTTTCAGCCGGTTTGATCCGGTTCCATCCGGTTTTATCCGGTCTGATCCGGTTTGAACCGGTTTGAGCTGGTTTGAACCTGTTTGAGCCGGTTTCAACCGGTTTCAGCTGGTTTGATCTGGTTCCATCCGGTTTGGCCCGGCCTAACCGGTTTCATCTGGTCTGAACCGGGTTGATCCGGTTTCAACCAGTTTGAGCCGGTTTGATCTGGTTCCATCCGGTTTGATCCGGTCTGAACCGGTTTCTTCCGTTCTGATCCGGTTTCATCCAGTCAAAACCGGTTTGATCCGGTCAAAACCATTTGGAACCGGTCGATCCAGTTTGATCCGTTTTGATCTGATCTGGTTTGATCCGGTCAAAACCGCTTTGAACCTGTCTGATCCGGTTTCATCCGGTCTGGTCCGGTTCGATCCAGTTTGATCCAGTCTGATCCGGTCAAAATCGGTTTGATCCGGTCAAAACCGGATCCATCCGGTCTGATCTGGTTTGTTCTGGTCAAAACTGGTTCGACACAGCCGCCACCACCTGCCCGCCGCCCTGGCTTCTGGGAGCCCCATCGCCGGGGGGTCAGGCACCCCCCAAGTTCGGGCTCCCAGCCGCCTACCCCGGCCCGGCCCCCTGGCTTCTGGGAGCCCCATCGCCTAGGCACCCCCCGCGATCGGGCTCCCAGCCGCCACCACCGGCCAGCCCCCCTGGCTTCTGGTAGCCCCATCCTCAGGGGTGCAGGCAACCCCCTCGATCGGGCTCCCAGCTGCCACCCCCGGCCCGCCCCCCTGGCTTCTGGGAGCCTTGTGGACTCACAGCCTCTTTCTGATATTGTGAGTAATATCATCTCCACATCTGAAAATTTTCATCTCCTTCTCAGACGATTGTACACCCCCAGTGTGCACATACTCAGAGGGAGTAACCCCCTCTGTATTAGGAGTCATATCAGCCTTTTCCTCCCTGAATATTCAGAACAGTATCCCAGGGTTGTTTCTACTTCCAGTGGTACTGATTGTCATATCCTCCTCTCCCAAGCAGAAGTTCGAAACACTATTACGGGGGGTGTACACCGTCTGTGATATAGAAATTAACATCGTCCTCTCCCCGGTGGGTATCAGGAACAAGTCTATTAATCATTAATATTAGTAATTATATTAATATTAATAATAATTATTGATATTAATGATCACAATAAAGAGAGTAAAAATTAATACTGGTTTAAAATGTTAATGATTTGTAACAATAATTATTAGTAATATCACTATTAATAATAATATAACGATATTAGCAATTAATGTGACTTAAATCAATACCCAGTGATGCTGGGAATCAAATAATAATTAGTTTTAGGAACTAATAATATTTGATGACATTAATATTAATAATTAATTGAAAGCAGGCATAATCATGTATTGAAAATCATTATCCATAATTAATAATGGTATCTTATGAATTTTTAGTATCATTGATAATTATTAAAATCGATCATTGATGATTAATAATCATATTATTATTCCTCATTCCACAGGAAATGTAAACCTACTTGTGATGCTGTTCTTAATATCCAGGGACGGAAAGCAGGATTTTAGTTTTTTTTTTTTTTTTTTTGAGATGGAGTCTCGCTCTGTCGGCCAGGCTGGAGTGCAGTGGCCGGATCTCAGCTCACTGCAAGCTCCACCTCCCGGGTTCACGCCATTGTCCTGCCTCAGCAGCCTCCCGAGTAGCTGGGACTACAGGCGCCCGCCACCTCGCCCGGCTATTTTTTTGTATTTTTTTAGTAAAGACGGGGTTTCCCCATATTAGCCAGGATGGTCTCGATCTCCTGACCTCGTGATCCGCCCGTCTCGGCCTCCCAAAGTGCTGGGATTACAGGCTTGAGCCACCGTGCCCGGCCGGATTTTAGTTTTAATATCACAGTAGGTGTACGCTCACCACGTGATGCTGATCCGAATATAAAGCAGGGTAGAGTATCACATGACTCCAAACATAGCAATGAATGGATAGCTACCCGGTAATATTGCTCCTAATATTCCCGGAAGAAGCCTATGCTATTAGTCCGAATATGGCACTGAGGGTACAGCTCTTCTGAGATAGTGTTCCTAGTATGCGGAGGGGTAGAGGATGATAATAATTCGCAGGCTGTGTGCTCCCGCCCAGTGATATTGTAATTACTATCCTGGGAGGGAGAGGATGATATTGCACTCTGTACAGCAGGAGGCGTACACCCAGTCTGGGATATTGTTCCTAATATCCATGGAGGGGACAGGCTGATATTACTCGCAATGTGGCACAGGGTGGACATTCACCCTGTTTCATCCTTCTCAATATTCCAAGGCCGAGAGACTGATATTAATCTCAGTATCACAGACACTGTACAACCCCTTGTGATACTCTTCCAAATATCCAGATCAGGTTCCCAGCAGCCACCCCCAGCCTGCCCCCCCGGCTTCTGGGAGCCCCATTGCCAGGGGTGCAGGCATCCCCCGCGATCGGGCTCCCAGCCGCCACCCCCGGCCCACCCCCCTGGCTTCTGGGAGCCCCGTCGCTGGGGGTGCAGGCACCCCCCGCGATCGGGCTCCCAGCTGCCACCCCCGGCCCGCACTCCTGGCTTCTGGGAGCCCCATCGCTGGGGGTGAATGTCCCCTTTGTCCTTATCAGCATGTAGCTAGCAATATTGTGACATTTTTACTGCAGAGTGAATGATGACTGGGGCATCTTAAGAGGAGTTGTAGGGTGTTTCTTTCTGCATAGGTACCTCTTCTCTCTCCTACCTGCAATTGACAAGTGCCCATCCACTCCAGCATTAGAGATGCTACTAATATGTGAATTTTTGGTGGTCCCTCCAGGTGAGCCTTCCCAGACTTTCCCTTTTCCAGGAGCTCAACCTCCTGTTCATGTCTAGCTGTCTATCTACTCTAACAGAGCCCACTATCCTGTGTCTTTCCCAAAAATAGTGAGGGAACAATGAATTGGAAACCATAGCAAATGATATACATGTAGATGAAAACTTTACAACTTACACAAATAATCACTCAAAATCATCCTTACACTAAAAATGCAAGACTATACAATTTCTAGAAGAAACTATAGAAGAAAAGCTATGTGCCTTTGGGTTTGGTAATGAATTTTAACAAATGGCAAAAAAGGTTGATATACCCAGAAGAAATGACAATGTGAATTTCTTAATATTTATAAATATTTAAAGTTTATACTCTGGAAAATACCTTGTGAAGGGAACAAAAAGACATGTCACATATTGAAAGAAAATATTTGCAAAATACAGATCTGAGAAAGACTTTGTATTCAAAATACATACAAAATTCTTAAAACTGAACAATAAGTTAAACAGCCCAATTAAAAATGCACACAGATCTGAACGGACACCTCACCAAAGATGATCTACAGAAGGCAAGTAAACATACCAAAAGATGCTCAACATAGTACATAACTGAAAACCACAATGAGATAGCACAGCTGGTCTATACCTCTTACAACTGCTAAACTCTTTAAAAAATGACAAATTGCTGGAGGAAAAACAAGAACTCTTTTCATTGCTGGTGGGACACTGTGTATAAGACCGAAATATGCCACCCTAAAATATAATGGCAGGAAACCAGAATATGCCACCCAAAAATATGTCCCTTTGGCTTAAGAATTATTCCAAGCTGATTATTTTGAAAAAAAAAAAAGCCAACAAAGGAAGTTCTGAAAACAGAGTAGAAGTTACCCTTGTGTAAGGAAAATTTACATCTATAAAGGAAATCCCCATTTAAAAGCTACCTCTCTCTCTCAGCACCAAGAAGAGAAAGATAACTAAATCACTAAAGAGTCTTATCAATAAGGTATACATGTTTTTAAAACTTTTCTGTTTTTCTCATTTTAATCTGTTGTTTGTTACAGAGGGTCCTATCTAAGAATTCCAAAAACACAGAAAATTATTTGTCCTCCCCTATTACAAGTTGGGCAGTTTTTTCCAAAGCTAAACAACTCTCACCTTACAATCCAAAAATCACATTCCTAAGTATTTTGACAACTACTTTGATGTTATTTCTAAATAAAAGCTACCATGCAGTTATTTACAGAAGCTCTATTCATAATGACCAAAGGAAAAAAAGAATCAGAAAATCTTATAGTAGATGACTGTGTGGGAATCCACTCAGACATCAAGAGTTCTTATAAAGATTATTTAAACGAAAACATTTGAGATACTGAAGATAAAGGAAGAAATCTTACCAGAACTTACTTTATCCAATTAAAGCAGAGCTCCCAGAAAAATACAGCTGCCATTAACTCCATCCAAGGAGTTTCTTGCAAATTCAGCTGCCATGAAGACAGTGTACTCTTTCCCATTAGCATTGGTAAATGAAAATGAAATCCTAAGCTCTCAACTGACTGAACAGACCAACTCTTGGCTGACGGAACCCCAGAGTAACTTTCAAAACTGAGTTCTCAGCTTGTCCAGGATGGGATGATGGGGGTCAGATACACCGCGTTATTCCCCCTCGTTTGCTAACCATGATGAGGCTTTCTTCCCTAAGGATTAAACAGAAACCAGCCCTTTCAAAGGTGCCACCACTGATATCAACCTCTCCTTTCCTGCCTAATAAGAGACCACCCATGATGGAGAGGTTCTGGCCTGTGTACAGAGGATGCACAGAGCAAGTTTTCATGTCCTCTGCTTCACCTTTTAATGTCAGAGGGCTGAAAACTCTACCCTGGGATCGTGCTAACACTGCCATCTTTTGTACATGGGACCCATGAAGAAGCAAGAAACTCAATTGCACAAGCATGCATTTCTCCTTTCATAAATATTCATGACTCCTCCTAGAGTTTATTAAATATATGTTTTTGCCAATTCCACTCAGCATAAATTACTATTTCCTTTACATCTCCCTTGAAGCATCTGTTTCTGGCTTCTGGCTGGAGGCTATGCTTCCCAGTCTGTGAGAAGGACAATCCTGCAGGCTGCAACTCTTTATAGGAAATAAATCTCTCATTGGGTGTGGTGGCTCATGCCTGTGATCCCAGCACTTTGGGAGGCCAAGGCAGGTGGATCACCTGAGGTCAGGCGTTTGAGACCAGCCTGGCCAACATGATGAAACCCTGTCTCTACTAAAAATACAAAAAATTAGTCAGGCTTGGTGGTGGGCATCTGTAATCCCAGCTAATTGGGAGGCTGAGGCAGGAGAATCGCTTGAACCCAGAAGGTGGAGGTTGCAGTGAGCCGAGATCGCACCATTGCACTCCAGCCTCGGTAACAAGAGTGAAACTCTAAAAACAAACAAACAAACAAACAAAAAAAACCATAAAAATAAGAAATGTCTCCTTTCCAAATTTATGAAATTGTCATTTTGTTAATCATTTTGGATGCTGAAGAACTTGTAATCCAATGAGTAGAAATGTTGGTAGCCCATTTATGGCTGTCAACCTGCCAATTCTGAGGAGTTTGTATGATCCTTAATCTGAAAGAATCTCATCCCATTAGGATTCTTGTCTCCTTTTCTGTTGCCTTTGCCCACTGGCTCTGCCAACAGGGGTCTTTCTTTCTCCTTGGCTATCTTTGGATAGGGAGGCTCCATCTTCTGTACCACCTTAAGGAATGCCTTTTGCATGAATGGCTAAGTCATTGAAAAGCCTACAGTTTCAGTAACATTTTGAGTGAGTACTCTGTGAAGCTGGGTTGGAATCTCAGGCGTCTTTGTCTGGAAGGTAACTCTTGGGATACAAGTTTCTTATCCTAGCTTTGGTTTTGAGGCCTCTGTGTTCTCCTCTTGGGTTGGAAGTTGATCCTGGCTTTTTGTTTCATGGTGTCTCTGTGATCTTGATCTTGCTCTTTTCATGGGAACTTCTCAGTTGACTAAATTCTCCCTTCTCAAACCTCTGCTGACTATGTGTTCCACCAATATGGAGCTAATTCTACTTCCTTTCCTGTTTGCATGACTTTACTAAGAATAAGAATTATTTAGAACTTTAATGGCTCCTTTGAGAAAATTTTTATCTTCCAAACTGCCTCCTTTTAGATCTTTCCCTTCCCATTTGAGTCTCTCAACTCCCTACAATCACTGAAACTTTAGGCACCCTGCTCCATGCCTTGGAGGCTCTCAACATGCTCAAGAATCTGCAAAAGCAAACACCTGGGGCTGAAAAATAAAACAGAAAAAAAAATTATTTCTCAGCCTCTGTAAGATTGTATGTCAAAACAAAAGAAAATCTTACATATCTCCAAAATTATTAGCGAGAAAAAAGCTTTAGCCCTCATATGAAGAAGGTAAAAACTTGTTCCATTTTCCAGAAACACAGTTATAATACAAATAAAAAATGGGGCAAAGACAAAAACCAAGTCTTCTGTATAAACTAGTAAATTTTGTATTATTGTAATCACATTAGTCAGGGTTCTCCCGAAAGGCAGAATCAATGTGATATATGTAGATAGATAGATGAGAGAAGACTCATTAGGGGAATTGGTTCACATAATTATGGAGGCTGAGAAGTTCCACGATAGCCTATCGCCAAGTTGGAGAACTAGGAAAGCGTAGCATGGCTCAGTCCAGGTCAAAAGGACTCAGAATGAGGGAAGCCAATGGTGTAACTCTCATTCTGAGGCCAAAGGCCTGAGACCCTAAAGTTCTGATGTCAAGGGCAGGAGAAGAAGGATGTTTCCATTTCAGAAGGAGATAATTCCCCTTTCCTCTTCCTTTTCGTTCTATCTGTGTTCTCAACCAATTGGATGGTGCCTGTATTCATCCATTTATACACTGCTATGAAGAAATACCCGAGTCTGAGCAATTTATAAAGAACAAAGAGGTTTAATGCGCTGACAGTTCCACATGGCTGGAGGGGCCTCACAACCATGGTGGAAGGGGAAGCAAAGACGTCCTTCTTCACATGGCAGCAACAAGGAGAAGTGCTGAGCCAAATGGGAAAAGCTCCTTATAAAAACATCAGATCATGAGAACTCACTCACTATCATGAGAACAGCATGGCAGTAACCACCACCATGATTCAATCACCTCCAACTGGGTCCCTCCCACGACATGTAGGAATTATAAGAACTACAATTCAAGATGAGATCTGAGTGGGGACACAGCAAAACCATATCTGTGCCCATCTACATTGGGTCAGGGTTATCTCAGTGTCTTCCAGAAATACCCTCACACATATGCCCAGAAATTGTGTTTTACCAGCTGTGTGTCTCTTAATCCAATCAAGTAGATGTCTAAAATTAACCATCAGAATATTTATGCCTGATTCATGGCTGAAATTTCAGGATGAAAGCTATGAAATCTCTATTTGTGTTTGTATGTCTATTAATGTGTGTTATGTATATGTGATATTTTCTTAACTCAGGTTAGCGTTGCAAAATTCATTTATAAAATTCTTTAAAAGTGTTCTATTCTAACTTGGCTTGGAAAAACATAAGCATTTATAAATAAATATTCACCAAACTCCTAGAAATATAGGAACTGGTCAAATGTTTTTTAAGTTAACACGATTTGGATAAAAGTTAGTTAAATAAGGTTAATATAATATTTTTGGTGTAATAAAACAACTATGTCTTCAAAGTTACCACTATCGAATATAAAACAAACATAAATTCCTATTCTGCTTGAGTTCTACTCAAATAAGCTAATATTATACTTACTAGAAACGTAAAATCTTAAAGCTTTTAAATTTGATTCTAATTAAGTTGTCATTCTTATGAAAAACATTATTTCTTTTTTATGGTGAAAAGATATACATATATTTAGAGTTAGTCAGTTGGACTCGGTTTAGATGATCCCAATTTTGTTGCAACATCCAAAGCATCATAATCAGGAGCGAGTCGAACATATGCCTTCTTCTCTTTATCAGGTCGAATCAGGATGTTGACTGTGGCCACATCCATGTCCCAGAGCTTCTTCACAGACTGTTTAATCTGGTGCTTGCTGGCTTTAACATCCACAATGAACACAAGTACGTTGTTTTCTTCTATCTTCTTCATGGCCGACTCAGTGGTCAGTGGAAACTTGATGATAGCATAGTGGTCAAGCTTGTTTCTCCTGGGGGTGATCTTCCGAGGATATGTGGGCTGCCTCCGGAGTCGCAGTGTCTTGGGCCACCTCAAGGTGAATGACATGTGGATCTTCTTTTCTGTATGTTGCTGTGGACACCTTTCAACACTGCCTTCTTGGCCTTTAAAGCTTTGGCTTTGGCTTTGGCTTTAGGAGGGGCAGGAACTTCCTTCTTCACTTTCGGTGCCATCTTGTGAAAAGCGAAAAACATTATTTCAAAAATAATTTGTTTATTGTAAATCTGCTTAATAGTAGTTTCCAAAATACTTTTGGTAATTTTTAACCTTAAAGTTAAGCTAAGTAAAAGATTTGCATTAAATATCTAGACCATTTATAAATAAGATACAATACTAAAACATTACTTACTGAACATAAATAATTCAAGTTTATATAATTTTTGCTTCTTATTTTTACAGAGAGACTAAAGATATTTTGGACCATTAATAAACATGTTTTTGTCTACCACAATGAGAAATTGTACGATGAGGAAACTATTCATGTAGATGTTGGGAGATGGTATATGTAGATGTTGTAGATGTTGGGAGATGTAGATGTTGGGAGATGGTATACTCATACATTTTCTAACCTACTATGGAATGCTAATATATGACAGTTTATAACTGTTTACTTGTTAGTTTTCTCTGGAAAATAAAAGATTACTAAGTATTAAAATTATAATCAATATGTGTAAATAAAACTACTAGAAGCAATAGAATAACTAGAAACAACTCTATGCAAAGCATGCAAGAAAAGTAGGGCATGATTCACAAGTAAAGTAGGATGTATTTTTTATAAGGAAAACCTTACAAAAAATACAAATAAAAAGAGATATCTAACCTTCCCTGTGTTATATCTGTATCAGTAAAATGTTGTTTTCAGAAATTATATAAAATTCCTGGAAATTTGTCAATGTCCTCCTTATCCATGCTATGTGCCAGTATAGAGTTATGAGTCATAATTCCAATTATTATTTTAAATGTTGTGCCGGGTGCAGTGGCTTATGCCTGTAATCCCAGCACTTTGGGAGGCCGAGGTGGGTGGATCACAAGGTCAGGAGATCAAGACCATCCTCGCTAACACGGTGAAACCCCATCTCTACTAAAAATACAAAAAATTAGCTGGGCGTGGTGGCAGACACCTGTAGTCACAGCTACTCGGGAGGCTGAGGGAGGAGAATGGCGTGAACCTGGGAGGCGGAGCTTGCAGTGTGCTGAGATCACGCCATTGTACTCAAGCCTGGGTGACAGAGCGAGACTCTGTTTCTAAATAAATAAATAAATAAATGTTGTATGCCACAGAAAAAATCAAATATCCTTGTCAACTGTGGTATAATCACAGACATTTCATACTCTTTGTCATTTAGATATTATTTCTCCCTGATGCTTTCCTGAAAGCTCCTGCGATCAGCTACAGGTCAGAATGTTCATCTCCAATACAGGACTCCCTCTGAGACTCATGGAAAAGAGTATGACAGGTACTCTGGTTAAAGACTTCTGATGATATTGCTTAAATAACTTTAAGACCATACACTTGACTCAGTGAAGATCTCCAGAAGCCTGGTGGAGAAATTGATGGGGTCATGAGACTGCTAACCCAAGATCCAGCAAGACTGGAATTGATTACGTGGCACTGAATGAACTGATGAAAATTGATTATAATTTTATAGCTTTTTAGAGCATTGCTGGTTCTTTAATATTCTAGTTTCTGAATTTAAGAAATCTCTTTCTCTTAATTTAACTGTAACTTTCAACAATTTGGTAGATTATACTTTTGTAAACAGAAATGAAGCGTTTACATTTTTTTCCCTGCCTAATCTCTCCAGAATTTTGAAATTCTTACTGAATACTCTTTTTTTTCATGATGATATAGTTATTAGCAAAAGTCCAGTAAGAATCTGTTCACCTTATAACAGGACATAATTGGAAAATTTGGTTATATTATCAAGATTTTTACTGGAACATCATATTTTAGAAGTGTACCTAAGATCAGTTACGACCAGCAATTTTAAGGAAGTAAGGTTGACTATTATGGAGACAATGCTTACAAAACACTGTGAGAAATGGGAAAGTTCTTCTTCAAAGATTGTAAAAAGTCACAATTTCTTACTATAAGATTGCTATCCACTGTGTGTGTGTGTGTGTGTGTGTGTGTGTGTGTGTGTGTGTGTTCCAAATCAGTTGTCCTAGCTTGCTCCGGCATGCCTGGACAGAACTAGACAAGCCCCAGCCCATAGTGTATGCCATTCCTTATTTGGAGATGCTTCCTTAACTATCCCTGGCAACTTCCTTTTCTTTCTTTGTTCTATTCCCCTTACCTAATTGAGAAAGTTTTAAACTAATAGCCAATTGGGTAAAGTGTAAAATGTGAGGTCCTATTCCAGCCAATGGTAACTGGACACAGCAGTAGGGTAGACACATCAGGTTATAAGTAACTCTGTCTCCTTTGTTCGGTGTGGTCTTGTGGCTGGACAGCTATTGAGTAGCACCCTTTCTGCAGAAAGTAAAGCTCGCCTTGCTAAGAGATTATTTGTTCCCATGTTAATTCTTTTTTTTTTTTTTTTTTTTAGAACACCAAAAACTTCATTCCCAACAGCACTCTGAGAAAAGTCAGCCTGATACTTACATTACAGGGATCACAGCGTTACAGGTTAGTAAAGAAGGTCATTTCCTGGTAGGCCCAGGAATTTAGGGATATTTGGGGGGACTCAAGAAGAGAGGAATTCACACAAAGCTATAAGGACTGCAGCTGAAATTTGATACTATGTTCTTAGCTTGGCTTTTAGCCTGAATGAGGCCTTTAAAAGTCAAATCTGAGATTCTGTATGAAAACTTCCAGCAAAGAAACTTTAAAGCACCTATGTGCTCATCTCCTGTTCTTGCTGCACTTACGTAAATAATCAAGCAAAATCTAACAAAACTATACTTGAATTTAAAACAAGAATAGTCTTACTTTGATTATGGTCAAAAATGATGGTTACTACAGAGAATAATTTTATGTTTCAATGGAAAACTATAACTTGGCCGGGCATGGTGGCACATGCCTATAATTCCAGCACTTTGGGAGGCCAGGAGTTCTAGATCAGCCGAGGCAACATGTTGGAAACCCCGTCTCTACCAAAAATATAAAAATTAGATGGGCACGATGATATGTGCCTGTAGTCCCAGCTAATCAGGAGGCTGAGGAGGGAGGATCACTTGCACCAAGGAGGTAGAGGTTACAGTGAGCCGAGATTGTTGCACCTTTGCACTCCAGCCTGGGTGACAGAGCCAGACCCTGTCTTGAAAATTTTTTTTTTTTTTTAAGGAAAGCTATAGTTATTGTGGGTTATCAGATTCTAGTCTTGTTTCTTGTTTTGGGGCTATTTTTACCTCTTTGTAAACTGGATCCTGCCATCTGATGAATTTTGTCCCACAATGATACTTGTGGAATAAGAAGCCAAGTATTGTCTCTCCTACTAATATATCTATTGTCAGTTAATTTGAAGGTCTCCAACCCTGGAACAAAGTTAGAAGAGGTAGGTTTTGCTCCCCAAAATGCATAACCAAACTGTGGTACATTCATGCAATGGAATACTATTTAGCCATAGAAAGGAACAAGCTATCAACTCACACAAAGACATGAGTGAATCTTGTATGCACATTGCTAAGTGGAAGAAGACAGTCTGAGGAGAATACACACAGTGTGACCTCATTTAATGAGACACTGCAGAAAGCAAACTACACAGATGGGAAACCATTGGCTCCATGGGGTGGGGGTTTCAAGCATTTCATATGATACTTTAATAGTGGGATACCTACCACAATGCACTGGTCAAAATACGCAGAATTTTACAACCAAATGGGTAAATCAAACTCTATTCAAATTAAACAAAATTACTCAGGATGTGGAGTATCCCAGGACAGAATACATCATGTGAAAAATAATTTAACTATGCTACAAATTACTGTGGTTTGGATGTGGTTTGTCCCTGCAAAAACTCGTGTTGAAATTTGACCCCCAATGTGGCAGTGTGGGGCAGTGGGGCCTAGTGGAAGGTGTTTGGGTCATGGGGACGGATCCCTCATGAATAGATTAATGTTCTCCATGGGGATGAGTGAGTTCTGCTCTCACAGGAATGGATTAATTCCTGCAGGAGTAGGTAGTTAACAAGAGTCTGGGTTCCTTGGCTTCCCTCTTGCTTTCGTTCTTGCTATGTGATCTCTGGTGCACCCCTTGCTCCCCTTCCACTTTCCACCATGAGGTGAAAAAGACTGAGACTCCACCAGATGCAACTGCCCAATCTCAGACATTCCAGCCACCAGTATTGTGAGCCAAAAGGACCTTTTTTATTTATAAATTACCCAGCCTCAGGTATTCTGTTACAGAAGCACAAAACAGACTAAGACACAAATGTAGGAAAAAACTCACTAAAGGTGTAGGGAAAATGGTGTTGACCTAAGTCACTTTGAAAATTAATAGAATCCGTATGCTGAAGGCAAACAAACTATACTTCATCACTGGATTCTATTTTATAAAATTCTTTCCAACAGAAGCAATTGTGAACAATTGTAAAACCACAGTATCTGTATCTGGAATAAAACAATGACTTACATAAGTCGCAGATGGTAGTAACCAGGTTTCTCACTGTTGAAGTGGGAGGTTACAAATTAGCAAGGGGAGAAGGCTAGAATGATTCATGTGCTATTGAACGTAAACTTATGTTTAGTTTAATATAGATACACACAGTTCTACATAGAAAACTTTATAATTAGGTGTGTATAGGTAGGTTACACACACACATATACTTCCTAGCATTGCTAATGAGGAACAAGTGCTCATTCAACAATGTGCTCATTCGGCAGCCAGATGTAAGTTTTCCTACCATTCTGAAAGGAATGAGGCTCTTTGAAGAAATGTCTGATACTAGAACTGGGACAGTAAATATAGGAGTCGGGATAATCTTGAAGTATCAGAAAGTAAGTACTAAAAAAAATTAAAATATATCAAAGAAAAATAATAGCCAATAAAAACAGCTACTGATGGCCAACACAGGAATGAATTGTAGTGTTGAATAATAATTAAAGCTGAAAGTAATTATCTAGGTGTCTGTATTTGTATACACAGGTGAATAAGAAAACAGAGTTGCATAGAAATCTCCTTTGCAAAAGAATTCCAAGTAATTGATGTAGACACTCAGCCATCAATAATGTGGAGCCAACTCCTCACTCCGTAAGTGTGGGCTCTGCACAGTGACTTGCTCCAAAAGAACACATGCAGTATGGGCAAGGAGGAAAAATAACTTCACAGTGGAGAAACCTGACAAACAGTAGCTCTTCCAAATGATTCAAGTGAACATAAAAGGTGACAGTTCACCTTGAGAACATGCAGTGACAATGGGGGACATTCTACAAAATTCCTGACCAATCCTCCTCAGTACTATCAAGGTCATCAAGACATGGAAAGCCTGACACACTGTCACAGCCAGGAAGAGCCCACAGGGACGTGATGACCACATGTCATGCGTGATCCTGGATGGGATCCTGGGTCAGAGTAAGACAGAACCAAGGGCATCCAAATGAAATATGGACTTTAGTTAATAATAGTCTGTCAGTATTGGTTCATTAACTATGACAAATTATGTAAGATATTAATAAGCCATGTGAGACACACTGATAGAAGATGTTAATAAGAGATGAAACTAGGTTGCAGCTACATGGGAAATCTCTGCATTTTTGGGGGGGCAATTTCTGAGTAAGTAAAAAAAAATGATGTAAAATAAAACTTTATTGAAAACAGTTATAATTTTTGAATACTTCTTTAATTATTTATACCACGAATTACTAGTAATTGACACTGTTAACTAGTCCTGTTTTTTTAAATAAGAGCATTTATGACACAAAAAATTAAACAGTACAGATTGATATATAAATCAAAACAAATGCTCCTTACATGTTTTCTGTTAGAGTAGTCACACATATGTGTAAACTTAATTATCATACTTTTTTCTTGTGCTGTAGTTGTGTCCTGGTTCATTCTCTAAAATGCTGTTCGCCTTAGACCGGGAAAAAAAACCTTACAGACTTTGTTTCAGTTCATGGCTAAATATTTTCAAAACAGTGACTTTGTAAAAATATGTTCCAATGGAAAATTGATTCATTGTGATGGGATCACTTATTCCAAAGACTTCTTGTCTTCATTTCGTGTCCATGGCTACCTTTTAGCCATAATACAACAGAATTGCCCATGTGTTTCTTGTTGTTCTGAAGGGTTATAGATATACAGGGGTTGGTTATATTCATGTTTATTTACATATATGTTTAAAATTGTCCATATAAGGGTTTTAAAGATTACATTGGAAGCCTTATGTTTTAAAATGTACTCAAATTTGTTTTAACCAGGGATGTTAAGACCTGGAGACATGGAAGTGACTGTCCCATTCAAACTCAAAGATCCCTAGAAATAGGAGGCACAGGGACGCCCCAGGCAGAGGCAGGAGAGGGGAAGGCACGGGCAGGATCCTCTGCTGTAGTCTCTGTGGGACAGCAAGGGCAGGCAGGGCAGGCAGGCTTAGGCTGCCCAGCGTTAATAGCTTCAGCAGGCTCTGGGGCATAGGGGCCATTTCTAGTTGTCTAGTACCTCACCCTGTGGTGATTAAGGAAGGGCGGTATTGTCTCCTACAGTATCAGAGCTAGATAAAGTAGGTGGTTAGGAGTATGGGTTCTGAATTGGTAGTTTAATTGGCTGGTCCTGGGAAAGACAATCTTTTCCCAGTATAGACTAGATGCTAGAGCGTCAAGAAAACAGAAAATAAGAAAATGTAATTAATGCATTCTGTGTGTACAGATGGAGTCTTCTTTTGCTTCCCCAAAGGAAGAGTCCACAGGAGCCTGGCACTCCTGGACCTGAGGAAACCCTGAAAATGTTGGTATCTGCAGATCCTCTCCAAAAAGAGGTCGCCAATCTCCTAAGACTACAAGCTGATCCCAGCATTCTGGGAGCCAAGAGGGAGAAAGAATCCGCTGATCTCCCTGCTCAGTAAATTGGCTTTAACTAAATACTGTCTTTGCATAAGCAGCATTATCCAGTGTCCTGGAGCTTAGAAAAGTTCTGTTTCAGTATCTGAAGAAAATAAATTGTTTCTTTTTCTGATGTCAGGGAGGAGCATTTGACTGCCAGTGTGGACTGAGGGGTCTTGGGATCAGTCTTCCCAATGTGCTTTGAACCGACCCTCTGTGTCTGCCTCACCATCTCCTCAGCTTACCTAGACACTTGGGAACCCTAACACAAGCCCTTCTAGGAGTCTGTGGTGTGGCTTAGCTGCCTCTGTAGGAATCTCTTGGGGTTAAACATTTTCCACTCTGCTAAGTCAGTGCCATCTGTTCTTTGGCTTCATCTTCAGAAGACCCTGAGCCCTTCCCCACCCTCCTTGCCCCACCCTCCACACCAACTACGTGGCGCCCTTGAGGCCATAGGGTTGCTACCATAGGATTTTTGTATTGAGTGCTCTCATTCCAAGCAACTGTGAGAGATTTCTATGGCAGGGCCTCCGGGTTCCTGTCAAATTAAATTGTAGTTGAGTGGTGGGTGCTATTTAAGAAGCATCCCCCTTTCTCCTTCCCAACAGAGCCCTGAATTATTCAGTCACGTGGTTTGAAACATGGGGTGGGTCCCGGTTGACTTAACCAGCACTGTCTCACCCTGTGTCACAGTTACTGGTTCCAAAGTGAGTGCATAACTGAGGCTCATGCCAGATGCCACAAAGCACTCCCTTGGTCCCCCTAATGGACTTTGGGATGGGCGGGGTCTGAGTTGTTCCAATTAGAGTCAAATACAAGTTGCGCTAGGTTGTTAGGAACAAGGGTGTGCTTGTTCATGCTCCCTCTTTGGTGAAGAATGCAACCTCATAAATTGTTCCTGGAGATTTTGCCACATGCAGAATTATTCTGACTTCACTGAAGGCAGAGCAGAAAATTGGGAAGAGACTGAGTCCTGGTAGCATCCATGAGCTTCTGTGCTCAGATTCACACTGAAGCCTGGCCTCCTTCTGAACTACCCACCTGAGTCAATAAATTCCCTTGTATTTAAAGTAAAATTGAGCTAGATTTTTAGTTACTTGCACCTGCAGGTGTTCTGTGAAGGTGGTACTGTGACTTTGCATCTGAGAATATTTACAGTGTTTCCCTCATGGTTGAGTCAATCATTTCAAGGATGCTCTGAGGGTAAAAAGAACGATGAATTGTGAAGCAGTGAATTGTGCTGCCAGGCACAATTCATTGGACAATAGAAAGCCTCATCTCCTGGGCAGTAGAAAGTTTCATTGTACATAAATTACATATCTTGTTTCTGTCTCAACCTCTTATTTTTTCATATGCAAAGGAGGAAAGGAAATCCAAATAAGTCCAGCAGCTAATATGCCTCTCAGACATGATCCAAAACAGAATTGAATTATGTAAGCCTTGTTAAAATTCATCATCATCATTCATATTTCTGAATATTTAAATTAGAAATTCTGAAAAAGTAGTTTGTTTCAGAGGTAGTTTGTATGTAGGTAGGTATTTTTTCAGGATCAAAAGTTTATTTTTTATTATCTAATTGAGTTTAATTTACATATAACAAAATTTAGTAATTTTAAGTGTACAAATCAATGCATTTTGACAAATATACATATAGTCATGTACACAACAGTACCATTAAAATACATTTCATTACCCCCAAATTTCTCTTGCATGCTGCTGTAGTCAGTGACCCCTGCCCCACACCACAGCTTCCGGCAGTTGCTTTCTTTCACTCTAGTTTTGTTTGTCTTAGAATATGATACAGGCCACATGCAATGACTCAGGTCTGTAATCCTAGCACTAGATTGAGAAGCGGGGATCACTTGAGCCCAGGAACTTGAGACCAGCCTGGGCAACATGGCAAAACCCCATCTCTTAAAACACACACACACACACACACACACACACACACACACACACACACACACACAAATTAGCCAGGTGTGGTGGCACACCCCTTTGGTCCCAACCCCTTTGGTCCCAGATACTCAGGAGGCTGAAGAATCACCTGAGCCTGGGAGGTCAAGGCTGCGGTGATCTGTGATCACATCACTGCACTCCGGCCTTGGTGACAGAGTGAGATGTTATCTCAAAAAAGAAGTATTTGATATAAATGGAATCATATAGAATATTCTCTTATACCTAGTTTCTTTCATGTATTCTAATGCCTTTGAGATACGTCCATGTGATTTCCAGTGTATATGTAATTCTTATGTTGGGCAGTAACCGTTGTAGGAATATATTACAGCTTATCTACTCTTCAGTGATAGACTATTTTAAAAATATTTGGCTATTAAGAAGAAAGTTGTTATGAATACTTATATTCAGACCTTTGTGTCAACAGATTTTCACTTCTCTTGGTTGAAAACTTAGGAGGAATTATTATTTTTTTAGGTTATGGATTTTTAAATGATTGTCAGTTGCCAGTTACTTTAAAAAAAATGCAAGTTCTTAAATTTTAAAGTTTAAGATGCCTGACTACCCTGACAAAAACAAGCAATGGGGAAAGGATTTCCTATTTAATAAATGGTGTTGGGAAAACTGGCTAGCCATATGCAGAAAACTGAAACTAGACCCCTTCCTTACACCTTATACAAAAATTAACTCAAGATGGATTAAATACTTAAACATAAGACCTAAAACCATAAAAACCCTAGAAGAAAACCTAGGCAATATCATTCAGGACATAGGCATGGCCAAAGACTTCATGACTAAAACGCCAAAAGCAACGACAACAAAAGCCAAAATTTACAAATGGGATCTAATTAAACGAAAGAGCTTGTGCACAGCAAAAGAAACTCTCATCAGAGTGAACAGGAAACCTACAGAATGGGAGAAAATGTTTGCAATCTATCCATCAGACAAAGGGCTAATATCCACAATCTACAAGGAACTTAAACAAATTTACAAGGAGAAAAAAAAAAACCATCAAGAAGTGGGTGAAGGATATGAACAGACACTTCTCAAAAGAAGACATTTATGTGGCCAAGAAACATATGAACAAAGGCTCATCATTACTGGTCATTAGAGAAATGCAAATCAAAACCACCATGAGATACCAACTCATGTTAGTTAGAATGGCGATCGTTAAAAAGTCAGGAAACAACAGATGCTGGAGAGGATGTGGAGAAATAGGAACACTTTTACACTGTTGGTGAGACTGTAAATTAGTTCAACCATTGTGGAAGACAGTGTGGCAATTCCTCAAGGATCTAGAACCAGAAATACCATTTGCTCCAGCAATCCCATTACTGGGTATATACCCAAAGGGTTATAAATCATTCTACTATAAAGACACATGCACACGTATGTTTACTGCAGCACTATTCACAATAGCAAAGACTGGGAACCAACCCAAATGCCCATCAATGATAGACTGAATAAAGAAAATGTGGCACATATACATCATGGAATACTATGCAGTCATAAAAAAAGATGAGTTCATGTCCTTTGCAGGGACATGATGAAGCTGGAAACCATCATTCTTGGCAAACTAACACAGGAACAGAAAAGCAAACACCGCATGTTATCACTCATAAGTGGGAGTTGAACAATGAGAACACATGGACACAGGGAGGGGAACATCACACATGGGGGCCTGTTGCAGGGTCGGGGCCTAGGGGAAGGATGGCATTAGGAGAAATACCTAACATAGATGACAGGTTGACAGGTGTAGCAAACCACCATGGCACGTGTATACCTGTGTAACAAACCTGCACGTTCTGCTCATGTATCCCAGAACTTAAAGTATAAAAAAAAAATAAAAGTCACAGGATGTTTGTGATAGTATCTATTACACTGATGTTGACATCACACATGGCTGACTATTTGGAGACTCCAAGTGAAATTTCTTGCAGTTCTCAGTGCCAGGAAAATATGTATTTCTGGATAAAAACTGAAAAATTTTAGAAAAACTTCCAAGTTTCATAGTCTAGAGCTCTAACGCTGAAATCTTCCAAATTTAAGGATTAATGATTTACCTAAATCTAAAAATAGTAGGTTGCAGATGTATTTAAACAGTGTGCCTAGGTAGTATGCTTATATATTAAGATTAAAATGGTCTTCTAAAGTTTATTAATTCTAATATAACCTTTATTGTTTCATGTAGACATATCTTTCTGGTTCCCAGGATAATTTAAACAATTAATTCTAAGCAACTATTAACTTAGTTCTAGATTGGGATATCTATTTATGCATTTGAAGCTTTAGATATGTATTTCAAATCAGAAATGTGTGCTGGTCATGGAAAGTTGTGACTTAGAGCCTCAGGTAAGTTTTTTTTCGTGTGAACATACTGCTTCCAATTGTTGTTATGCCCAGAGCAGACAATTAATAAATACCCTTGGAACTGAATGAGTGATTAACTGCAAATATCACAATACATCTTCTTAGCGGGAATGATAATTAGACATATTTAGTCCTTGCTGTAACGTAAGAAAGGAATTCTTTTCATTAAATGTTTAATGTCTCACCCCGTTCATACAGCCGGAGTTACTGATTCAGTTTGATGTGAATTCAGTCTTATAAAAGACCCATCATTATAACCTGCACTTATGCTTCCTATAGTATTGGAACTTCCAACTTGTATACAAAATAGATATCCTTCATATTCTTACAAACCACAAGAAATCTCCCTTTATTCATAATAAACACAGAATTAGGTATTCTATTAAACTGAACAATAGAACTCACTGGGAGTGACAGCATAAACTATATCACGAATTGTCAAAGTGTCTGGAAAAGTCAGTGGGCCATTTCGCTCCACGCTGTGCCATGAGCCAACCAAGAGGGTTGTCAGTGACTCTGCGTGGGTCACCCAGGGCACGTGGTGCTGAGGCTGTCAAAGAGCAAGACGGGGCTGCATCTAAACTCAGGCCTCTGCTAAGTGTCCGAACTCGGGCAAGATGCTAAAGACTTTAGAGACGTTTCCTTTTCTATGATTGGGGTTATAACACTCACCCTGTCAGGTTCTCCTGTGCGTTGACAAGGCCGGCACGTGACACACCAGGGGCAGAGCTGGACGGGAACCTTCTTCCTCAGACATCAGGGTCCTCATGAGCATCAACAAAATAAAGAGAGCAGGAGAGCAGGAGAGTGGGGGAGCGGGGGAGCGGGGGAGCGGGGGAGCGGGGGAGCGGGGGAGCGGGGGAGCAGGGCATCTCCAGCTGTGTCGGGACTGCAGCAGGGACTCAGCAACAATCAGTCTCTTTCTCTTGTTTCATCCAAATCATATATTTAAAAAATAGGTGGGGTTATCATGGATGTTTATATTGATTCCTGGGATCAGACAAATATACCTTTCCTTGTCATGCTGTTTTCTCTTCCCAGATGGTTTGAAGAGCTTCGTTTTGGACTTGATATTCCTGGAGTGCATTTCTTTTTCTAATTAGTTCAGTCTTGACCCTGAGCCATCACCCCTCCAGAGTAGCAGGATATTCCACTCCACCATTGTTGGGGTGCCACAATTTCACTACTAATCAAAGGCTCCTTGGTTACTGAAAAATGAGAGACGTACCTCTAATAATCAGTCTAGATTGTCACTGCTCACTTCCTCATTTTCCAATTCCTCAGCGGCCCCCCAAAGCCCGGAAGGTCTCATTTCAGACGTCTTATAGACCATGGGAACCAGGAAACACTGGGAACCCTAGGGCCAGCACCCACCTCATTTGCACCCTGTCTCTGTTTCCATCACCCTCTAGATATTGCCACAGGGCAGTGTTGGGACCCACTGGAGATCTGACTGCTCGCAGTCTGGGAAACTGCCTTCTCTCCCGCCACTGATATCGTATTTCTACTTTCCACCCCACAGAAATCCTTGAACTAATCACAAAAGGGATTGATAGTTACCTGGTGTGAAGCAGAGCTGAGCCAAAGGATGAAGCAATATTGCAATGGACTCTGTCATTGATATCACTAGTTCGCAAATCTGTTACCACTATGGTCAAATTTTTATATTCACTTTAAAATTATAACTCATTCTGCTCATTGTATTCAAGGCAACATCTACCCTAAAATATACTCAGGCATTAATTTACGCTCTTCTGTTTACAAATGAGAATTCATAAGCAAATTGAGGTAGCAATTACATTTTTTTAAACTGAAGGCAAAACAGAAGACATACACACATACGTCAGAGAAACAAACAGACTGAAATACAGCCAGCTGATCTCTGACAAAGGAGCAAAGGCAATTCAATGGAGAGAGGAGAGTCTTTTTAACAAATGATGCTGGAACAAATGGACATCCATGTGCAAAAAAAAAAAAAAAAAAAAAAAGAATCTATAAACAGACGTTACACCTTTTACAAAAGTTAATGCAAAGTAGAGATTAGATCAATATATGAAATGCAAAATTTTCAAACTCCTAGAAGATAACATAAGGAAAAACTCTAGATAACCTCGGATTTGGTGATTCTTTTAGATACAACACCAAAAGCATTATTCACGAAGAAAAATATTGGGAACTTGAACTTTAACATAAAAAAACTTTAGTTTTGTGAAAGATACTGTTAAGAGAATAAAAAGACAAACCAGAGACTGTGAGAAAATATTTGCAAACTATATCTAAGGATTCATATCTGAAATATGCAAAGAACTCTTAAAACTCAATAAGAAAACAAACAACCCAATTAAAAATGGGTAAAAGCTGAACATTTATGCAGATGGAAATTAAGTATATGAAAATATGCTCTGTATAATGTCTTATTAGGAATTGCCAATTAAGACAACAGTAAGATACCACTACATACCTATTAGAATGGCCAAAATCCACAAGACCAAAAACAACAAATGCTGGTGAGGATGTGGAGCAAAAGAAACTCGCATTCATTGCTGTGGGCATTATGTGACATTTTGGAAAAGGGAAAATTACATAGATAGCAAAATAATCAGTGGTTGACAGGGGTTGGGAACAGGAAAGGATGGATGGGCAGAGAGCCTTGGCTGTTTAGGGCAGTGAGACCACTGTGTGCGATATCACAATAGTGGACCCACGACAGTGTGCAGATGCCCACACCCATTGAATGCAGACCACAAAAAGGTATTAATTACATAAACCATAAACTTTCATAATGAAATAAATGTTTTTTAAAAGAAGATAGTGTTGTTCAGTTACTGTCTACTTTCTGAAATGGAGATGGTGGAGCTCTTCCATGGTTGTGAGGATAAAAATAGATTAGAGAATGTAATAACTAAAATAGGTGTATAAACATTGTTAAACTATTTTATTCTCATTTTAAAAACATGCCTTAAATATATTTGTTATGCTTTACAATTGAGCAAGTAGTGCAAACACATTAATATAATTCTCCTCTAGCTCCACTGAGAAGTCAGGACTGCAGGGCTTCAGTGCAGGACTGCACAGCTCCACCTGCACCTGCCAAATGCAACAACCTCTTTCAGTGTCATTAAAATATTTCAACAGGAGGATTGAGTTTAGATCCAACCTGTGTTTTCTCCCCTGGAAAAAAAGGTTTTTTTGAAACAAAGAAGGTCTTTACCGTCTTCATCCGAAATGCTGAGGCATCTGCAATGTCTGCTGTAAGTGACACCAGGCTCTCCTCTGAAATCTAGCAATGGGAAAATAGACTGTAGATTCTGCTTTCAGAAAGGGGGGAATCAGAACTAAGTCAAAATGCCATGTCCTCATTCATAAACATCTTATTTTACAAATTCCACAGGTTTAGTTATTTTGGGATTAATATGGGCCTATATTAAAGTGCATTTATTAATTTAGCATGAATTGTTCAAATGCATTCTGGATCCTGAGCTGACATCCAGCAATGCTGAGTGTGTGCCTGTGTGAGTCACCAGCAATGAAGAGCCTCAGGTTATTGTATTTATAAAATGAAGGGGTTTAGGCTTGCTCTGATTTTTTAAAAACCATTTTTAAAAGTAAAAACTGTTTTTCTTGCTATATAAAAATGTACAAGAAAAACTCAAACATTACAAATGATAAATTATAATTTTATTAATATAAATATTTTTGTGAGCTCAATTTATATGACTTAGTTATTATAAAAGAAATAAGCAAGGCCAGGCGCGGTGGCTCAAGCCTGTAATCCTAGCACTTTGGGAGGCCAAGACGGTCGGATCAAGAGGTCAGGAGATCGAGACCATCCTGGCTAACACGGTGAAACCCCGTCTCTACTAAAAAAATACAAAAAAACCAGCCGGACGAGGTGGCGGGCGCCTGTAGTCCCAGCTACTCGGGAGGCTGAGGTAGGGGAATGGCGTGAACCCGAGAGGTCCAGAAACACCGTTTTTACATTGCCATAGCTAATGTTAACACCTCCTAGAATAAAGGGGGAATCACCACCAAGGGTCAGTTCTGGTTCAGACTCTGGAGTGAGGGCATTATTCTTTTTGCATATAATGCAGTGACTCCACATTGCACCAGTGGCTTGGTCAAAAAAGACAAAATTTCTGGGGAATTAGTGTTGATTATTTTTAGATATCATAATCTTGGCTTTATGGACACCTTATATTAAACAGATCTCACTTGCCAAATGCCACAGGATGCAGGCCAACAGACAGGCTCCGAGGGCTCTTGTGAGCTGGAACTGCCATATAAGCAGAACCACAAGAGAGAGAGAACACTGCCCATATCCAACACAGCATAGCCACCCTGAAAGCCTCACCCTTTCTTTTAGAAATGTGTTTAGATTTTATACACTTTTGCTAGATTTTGTTATGTAAGATTTATGTATTGAAAGGTCTTAAAGATTTTTAAATGTTGAGTAAAATGTTCACGAGTATAGTTTATATATATAGATGTATATGAAACAAACCTGTCATATAATTTATTTTCTTTAAAAACAAGGCACTGGCTGGGTGCAGTGGCTCACGCCTGTAATCCCAGCACTTTGGGAGGCTGGGACGGGCAAATCACGAGGTCAGGAGTTTGAGACCAACCTGGCCAACACGGTGAAACCCCGTCTCTACTAAAAATACAAAAAATTAGCTGGGCATAGTGGCAGGCACCTATAATTTCAGTTACTTTGGAGGCTAAGGCAGGAGAATCACTTGAACTCGGGAGGTGGAAGTTGCAGTGAGCCAAGATCATGCCACAGCACTTCAGCCTGGGTGACAGAGTGAGACTCCATCTCAAAACAAAAAACAAAAAACAAGACCCTTATACAAATTACCCTTGGAACTTTTATTTAGAATTTAAGGTTATTTGGGGTTTAGTGTCATGTAAACAAAATTCTCCCAATTGCTAGGGTCCTCTTGGGGTGCTGCATCCTGTAAGATATGATCATGCCAGAAAAACAGACCCTTCTCCATCTAGGAACTCAAATGCCAAGAGTGATGCCAGATCAACTTTCATTACTGAGTCATATATTCCTAAATTCAGTGTATCATAGAAAAACAGACATACCCTTAACAGTTTAACCTGATAAAGTTCTGAAATACTTCCGTTGCAATAAAAGTTGTGAAAAGGCTATCTTGCTAGAGATCTCTGACTCAGAGAAGAAAGTGAAGGCTGGGCACAGTGGCTCATGCCTGTAATCCCAGCACTTTGGGAGGCGGAGGCAGGTGGATTACTTGATGTCAGGAGTTCGAGAGAAGCCTGGGAAACATGGTGAAACCCTGTCGCTACCAAAAATAAAAAAATTAGCTGGGCATGTTGGTGGGTGCCTATAACCCCAGCTACTCGGGAGGCTGAGGCAAGAGAACGGCTTGAACCCTAACCCGAACATGAACCCTAACCCTAAACCTAACCCAAAACAGAACCCGAACCCTAACTCGAATCTTAATCCTAACATGGAACCAAACCCTAACCCTAACCCAACCCCAACCCTAACCCCTAACCCGACCCCGACTCCGAAACTGACCCTGACCCTAACCCCTAACCTCTAACCCTCTAACCCTCACCCTCGCCCTCGCCCTAGCCCTAAAACCCTAACCCTAAAATCCTAACCCTAACCCTTGGGTGGAGAGAACCTCTGTGCGCAGGATTCAGAGGGGATTTCGGTTTCCCGTTTTCCACACTGAACCATTCTAAGTAGTCTCTGACCTTCGTTATTCAGGGCTAGAAACAGGAAGTATTTTATTCACTGTGGATGCGGCCCCGAGTTGTCCCAAAGCGAGGCGGTGCCGCCAACGTCTGTGCTGAGCACAACGCAGCTCCGCCCTCGCGGTGCCCCCCCACGCCAGGGTCTGGGCAGGGTAGAACGCTGCTCTGTCTTCACGGTACCCCCGAGGTCTGTGCAGAGGAGAACACAGCTCCGCCCTCGCGATGCTCTCAGCGTCTGGGCTGAGGAGAATTCAGCTCCGCCCTCACAAACGTACAGCACCGGCGCTGGCGCAGAGTCGCACGCCAGGCGCGGGCGCAGGCCGACGCAGGCGCAGAGTCAGAGGCCGGCGAGGCGCAGGCACAGAGTCGCACGCCAGGCGCGGCGCAGGCCGGCGCAGGCGCAGAGTCGCAGGCTGGCGCGGCGCAGGCCCAGAGTCGCGCGCCAGGCGCGGCGCAGGCCAGCGCAGAGTCGCAGGCCAGCGCGGCGCAAGCGCAGAGTCGCACGCCTGCGCGGTGGGGGGGAGGGGGGGGAGGGTCGCGGCGCAGGCGCAGAGACGCATGCTTAGAGGGGAGCGGCGGAGACGGGCGAAACATCAGTAATCTGAAAAGCCGGGCTCCGGTGACCTCTGCTTGCAGCCGCGCACTACAGGGCCCTCTTGCTCACAGTGCTGTGCCAGTGCGCCCCTTGCTGGCGACTACAGCAACTGCAGGGCCCTCTTTCTTGCAGTGGTGGCCAGCGCCCCCTGCTGGCGCCGGGGCACTGCAGGGCCCTCTTGCTCGCAGTATAGTGATGGCACGCCACCTGTTGGCAGTTGGGGACGTTGCAGGGCTCTCTTGCTCACAGTGTAGTGGCAGCACTCCCGATGCTGGCAGCTGGGGACACTGCCCGGCCCTCTTGCTCCAAGTGAAGTGGCGGCTGGCTCCGCAGCTGGCAGCTGGGGACACTGCCAGGCCCTCTTGCTTGCCTTGTAGTGGGGGCACGCCCCCTTCTGGCCGCTGGTGGTACTACAGGATCCTCTTGCTCACAGTGTGGTGGCAGCACGCCCCCTGCTGCCAACCAGGACGCTGCAGGGTCCTCTTGCTCATGGTGTGGTGCCCGTGCGCCACCTGCTGGCAGCTAAGTACACTGCAGGATCCACTTGCTCACAATGTAGTCGTCGTACGCCCCCTGCTGGCAGCTGGGGACACTGCCGGGCCCTCTTGCTGGCAGTGTCGTCGCAGCACAACACCTGCAGGCAGATGGGGACTATGCAGGGCCCTCTTGCTCCAGGTGTGATGGCTGGCGCCCCCTACTGGCCACCTTCTGCACCACTTAACGTTGGAGCGCCAGTTATTAAGCGCCATCAGTTCTGGAAATTCAAACTGAAATGGAGCTATTACTGGGGAGAGCTGATGTCCCAGTTCTTGTCTAACTTGGAAGAAGTATTTTCACCAAGAGGCAATACAAAGATGGCAGATAACTTCATTGAAAAAAATACAGTGTGAAGAGCTTATTGTAGAAAAATAGGAAGGAGTAGGCTGATCGTGCAGGAAAAAAGTCTAAGAGTCCTGTGCAGGGAATTTTATTTTGGACTTCTTCACATTCCTGCCTCTGTCTCAAGTCTCCACCTGTTTTCTTTGTCTGGTTTTCCTGCTACTGCCTTAGGTCCCCAACTTGCCCCACTTAGGCTTGTGGGACCTCCTCACTGTTGGTTGAGGCACATGTGTGGTGATCAATCCGAACTCACTCTGGCACCAGGCTCCTTCCCGCCATCCCAGGCAGGCTGACAGCAGTCACATTTGTATCTACTGTGCCTATCTCTTTTGAATGTCCTTCTCTGCCCTAATCTGTACTTATGGTGCCAGGTTTCTTTTAAGAATGTCCCCTTTGTCCTTATCAGCATGTAGCCAGCAGTATTGTGACATTATTACTGCAGAGTGAATGATGACTGGGGCATCTTAAGAGGAGTTGTAGGGTGTTTCTTTATGCATAGGTACCTCTTCTCCCTCCAAACCACAGTTGACAAGTGCCCATCCACTCCAGCATTAGAGATGCCACTAATATGTGAATTTTCGGTGGTCCCTCTAGGTGAGCCTTCCCAGACTTTCCCTTTTCCAGGAGCTCCCCCTCCTGTTCATGTCTAGCTATCTATGTGCTCTAACAGAGCCCACTATCCTGTGTCTTTCCCAAAAATAGTGAGGGAAAGATTAATGGGAAACCAAAGGAAATGATATGCACATAGATGAAAACTTTACAACTTACACAAATAATCACTCAAAATCATCCTTATACTAAAAATGCAAAACTATACAATTTCTAGAAGAAACTATGGAAGAAAAGCTATGTGCCTTCGGATTTGGTAATGAATTTTAACAAATGACACCAAAGGTTTATATACACAGAAGAAATGACAATGTGGATTTATTAATATTTAAAGTTTATACTCTGGGAAAGACCTTGTTAAGGGAACAAAAAGACAAGCCACATATTGAAAAAAAATTTGCAAAATACAGATCCGAGAAAGAATTTGTATTCAAAATACATACAAAATTCTTAAAACTAAACAGTAAGTTAAACAGCCCAATTAAAAATGCACACAGATCTGGACACCTCACCAAAGACAATCTACAGATGGTAAGTAAACATACAAAAAGATGCTCAACATAGTAGATAACTGAAAACCACAATGAGATAGCACAGTTGGTCTGTATCTGTTAGAACTGCTAAACTCTAAAAAAATGACAAATTGCTGGAGGAAAAACAAGAACTCTTTTCATTGCTGGTAGAAGACAGTGTGTAAGACCAGAATATGCCACCCCAAAATATGTCCCTTTTGGCATAAGAATTATTCTGAGCTGATTACTTTGAAAAAATGCTAAAAAAGGAAGTTCTGAAAACAGAGAAGTTACCCTTGTGTAAGGAAAATTTACATCTATAAAGGAAATCCCCGTTTAAAAGATCTCTCTCTCTCTCTCTCTCTCTCTCTCTCTCAGCACTAACCAAGAAGAGGATAACTAAATCATTAAAAGAGTCTTATCAACAGAGAACGCATGGAGTTAAGACTGTATAAGAAAACTTACCCTTGTCTACTGTGCTTTTGCTTGCTATGTCCCCACTACTGAGCCTCAAATCTTCTTTCTTTAAGTTGAAGATAGCATTTACACTTGAATTGAAAGCCACCTACTGGGGATTTACTCATTTTTCCCTGAGTATCTCCCATGTATCCATAAGGTATACATGTTTTTAAACTCGTCTACTTTTTTCTCATTTTAATCTGTAATTTGTTACAGAGGGTCCCATCTAAGAATTCCGTAAAGGTAGAGAGAAAATTATTTTTCCTCCCCTATTAGTAGTTGGGCAGTTTTTCCCAAAGCTAAACAAGTCTCACCTTACAATGCAAAAATCATATTCGTAAAGTATTTTGACCGCTACTTTGATATTATTTCCAAACAAAAGCTACCATGCAATTATGTACAGAAGCCCTATTCATAATGACCAAAGGACAAAAAGGAATCAGAAAGTCTTACAACAGATGACTGTGTGGGAACCCACTCAGACATCAAGAGTTGTTATAGGGGCCAGGCACGGTGGCTCGCTCTTGTAATCCCAGCACTTTGGGAGGCTGAGGCAGGTGGATCACAAGGTCAGGAGATCAAGACCATACTGGCTAACACTGTGGAACCCTGTCTCTACTAAAAAAAATACAAAAAAAATTAGCTGGATGTAGTGGTGAGCACCTGTAGCCCCAGTTACTCGGGAGGCTGAGGCAGGAGAATGGCATAAATCTGGGAGGCGGAGCTTGCAGTGAGCCAAGATCGCACCACTGCACTCCAGCCTGGGTGACAGAGAGAGACTACATCTCAAGGAAAAAAAAAAACTTGTTTGTTTTATATTTAATAGTGATAACTCTGAAGACATAGTTGTTTTATTACACAAAAAATATTAAATTTATTTTATTTAAGTTTTATCCAAATCACATTAACCTGAAAAACATTTGGATCGGTTCCTATATTTCTAGGAGTTTGGGAATATTTATTTATAAATGATTTTTTTCCAAGCCAAGTTAGAATAGAGCACTTTTAGAGGATTTTATAAATGAAATTTGCAATGCTATCCAGAGTTAAGAAAAATCAAATATACAAAACATACATTAATAGACATACAAACACAAATAGAGATCTCATATCTTTCATCCTGAAATTTTAGCCACGAATCAGGCATAAATATTCTGATGGTTAATTTTAGATGTCTGCTTCATTGGATTAAGAGATACTAACATAGCTGGTAAAGCACAGTTTCTGGGCACAAGTGTGAGGGTGTTTCTGGAAGACACTGAGATAAGGAAGATCCACTCTGACCCAATATGGATGGGCACTGATATGGTTTGACTGTGTCCCCACCCAGATCTCATCTTGAATTGTAGCTCCTATAATCCTTACATGTTGTGGGAGGGACCCGCTGGGGGACGATTGAATCATGGTGGTGGTTACTGCCATGCTGTTCTCATGATCTGATGGTTTTATAAGGGGCTTTTCCCCTTTGACTTAGCACTTCTTGCTGTTGCCATGTGAAGAAAGACATCTTTGCTTCCCCTTCCGTCATGATTGTGAGGCCCATCCAGCCATGTGGAACTGTCAGCCCATTAAACCTCTTTGTTCTTTATAAATTGCTCAGCCTCAGGTACTTCTTCATAGCAATACAAAAATGGACTAATAAAGGCACCATCCAATTACTTGAGAGCCCAGATAGAACAAAAAGGAAGAGGAAAGGTGAATTATCTCCTTCTGAAGCTGAAACATCCTTCTCTTGTCTTTGACATCAGAACTTCAGGGTCTCAGGCCTTTGGCCTCAGAATGAGAGTTACACCATTGGCTGAACTGATTCTGAGCCCTTTGGACATGGACTGAGCAATGCTACCAGCTTTCCTAGTTCCCCAACTTGGAGACAGCCTATTGTGGACTTTCTCAGCCTCAATAATTATGTGAACCAGTTTCCCTAATGAATCTTCTCTCATCTATCTATCTACATAAATCCGATGGATTGTGCCTTTCTGGGGAACCCTGACTAATGTGATAATAATAATACAAAATTCACCAGCTTATATAGAGGACTTGGGTTTTGTCTTTACCCCATTTTATATTTGTATTATAACTGTGTTTCTGGAAAAAATGGAACAAGTTTTTATCTTCTTCATATGAGGGCTAAAACTTTTTTCTCACCAATATTTTTGGAGATTTTTACGATTTTCAAGATTTTTCTTTTGACCCTAACCCCTGAACCAAACCCTCACCCCTACTGCTAAACCCTAACCCTAACCCCTACCACTAAACCCTAACCCTAACCCTAAACCTAAACCCTAACCCTAAACCCTAACCCTAACTCTAGCCCTAAACTTAACAGAACCCCAACCCAAACCCTAAATCCAACCCCAAACCCAACCACAAACATAATGCTAACACTAACCCAACCCCATCTCTAAAACCATGACCCTAAAATCCTAACAACCCTAAATCTAAAACCCTAACCCTAACAACACTAACAAACCTAATGTTAGCAACCCTAAACCTAACAACTGTAACCCTGACCCCTGACCGTAACCCTTTGTATAAATATCAAGTGATCTTGAATAGACAAAACACTCCTGAAAACGAAAAGCCCACTTAGTGGCTCACATTTCTCATTGTCAAATATTACTGCAAAGGAATAGTAATCAAGACAACATAATACTGGCATAAGGAGACAAATATAAATCAATGGAACTGAATGTCCAGTCCAGAAATAAAACTATACCTCTACGGCCAACTGAGTTTTGACACGAGCCAAGACCACTAAATTCAACAAATGCTGCTAGCATCTGACTACCTAGAGTCAGAGGTAAGAAACTGTACACTTACCTCACAACACAGAAAAAGTAACTAAAAATGGTTCAAAGCCCTACATATAAGAGTTACAAATAGAAACTCTAGAAGAAAACAGGGATATATCTTCATGACCCTGGATTTGGCAAAGGTGTTACAGATCTGAAACCAAAAGCACTAGCCACAAAAGAAATAATTTCCTCAAAATTAACAACTATGCATCAGAAGACATTATCAAGTAAGTTGGCTGTGCACTGTGGTTCACGCCTGCAATCCGAGCACTTTGGGAGGCAGAGGCAGGAGGATCACTTGAGTCCAGGAGTTCAAGACCAGCCAGGATGACAGAGCAAAACCCCATCTCTACTAATAGTACAAAAATTAGCCAGGAATGGTTGCACACAGCTGCAGTCCCAGCTACTAGGGAGACTGAGGCGGAAGGACTGCTTGACTCCAGAACGTAGAGGTTGTAGTAAGCTGAGATCACACCACTACACTTCAATCTGGGCAACAGTGCAAGACCCTATCTTAAAAAAATAAAGAATGGGTATGATGGCTCACGCCTATAATCCCAGCAATTTGGGAGACTGAGGCAGATGGAACACTTGAGGTCAGGAGTTGGAGACCAGCCTGGCCAACATGTCGAAACCTTGTCTCTACTAAAAATACAAAAATTAGGGCCGGGAGCGGTGGCTCACGCCTATAATTCCAGCTCTTCTGGAGGCTGAGGCAGAAGGATTAACTGAGGACGGGAGTTCAAGACCAGCCTGACCAAGAAAAGCAAACCCCATCTCGACTAAAAATACAAAATTAGCTGGGCGTAGTGGCACATGCCTGTAATCCCAGCTACTCGGGAGGCTGAGGCAGAAGAATCATTTGAACCCAGGAGGCGGAGGTTGTGGTGAGCCAAGAGTGCACCACTGCACTCCAGCCTGGGGAACAAAGCAAGATTCGGTCTCCAAAAAAAAAAAAAAAAAAAAAAAAGAAAGTGAAAAGACAACCCACAGAAAACAAGAAAATATCTGCGCATTATATATCCAACAACGGTCTGTTGACTACAGTATATAAAAAATTTGTATAACTCAACCACAAGGACAACCAAATTACAAATGGAGACAGAGTTGAACACACACTTTGCCAAAAAGACATGCAAATGAAAAACAAGCACATGAAAAGATGATCAATATCATTATCATTATGGCCATCCAAACTGAAACCACAACCAAATACTCTTTCACACACACTAGAAAGGTTACAATCCAACAAATGTAAAGTAACAAGTGTTGGCAAGGTTGGAGAGAAATCAAAACCATTAAATACTATATGTAGAATATAAAATGGTGCAGCCTATTTGTAACACAGTTTGTTATGTCCTCACAAAGTTAAAAACACAATGGGCATGGTGGCTCATGCCTGTAATCTCAGCACTTTGGGAGGCTGAAACAGGCAGATCACTTGAGTGCAGGAGTTCAAGACCAGCAGAAGGACATAACAAAACCCCGTCTCTACTAAAAATACAAAAATTAGCCAGGCATGGTGCCACACACCTGTAGTCCCAGCTACTAGGGAGGCTGAGGCGGGAGGACCACTTGAGCCCAGAATGTGGAGGTTGCAGTAAGCCGAGGCAACACCACTACTCCAGCCTGGGCAACAGCGCAAGACCCTGTCTCAAAAATAAAATAAATAAATAAATAAATAAACAAACAAATAAATAAAGGCCGGGCATGGTGTCTCAATCCTGTAATCCCAGCACTTTCGGAGGCAGAGGCAGGCGGATCATCTGAGATCATGAGTTTGAGAACAGTATGACCAACATGGAGAAACCCTACCTCCACCAAAAACACAAAAATTAGCCAGGCATGGTGTCCCATGCCTGTAATCACAGCTACTCGCATGAACCCAGGAGGCAGAGGTTATGATGAGCCAAGAGTGCACTACTGCACTCCAGCCTGGGAAACAGAGCAAGACTTGGTCTCCTAAAAAAAAAAAAAAAAAAAAAAAAAAAGAGGAAGAGAAAAGACAACCCACAGAAAAGAAGAAAATATTTGCCCATTATATGTCCAACAACGGTCTGTTAACTACAATATATATAAAATTTATATAACTCAGCAACAAGAACAACCAAATTACAAATGGAGAAAGAGTTGAACACACACTTTGCCAAAAAGACATGCAAATGGCAAAGAAGTACATGAAAAGATGATCAATATCATTATCATTATGGCCATCCAAACTTGAAACCACAACCAGATATTCCTTCACTCACACTAGAAAGGCTATAATCCAATAAATGTAAAATAACAAGGGTTGGCAAAGTCGGAGAAAAATCACAACCATTAAATACGGTATGCGGAATATAAAATGGTGCAGCCTATTTGTAACAGAGTTTGGTATTTCATCAAAAAGTTAAAAATAGGCCGGGCAAGGTGGCTCATGCCTGTAATCCCAGCACTTTGGGAGGCTGAAGCAGGTGGATCACTTGAGTCCAGGAGTTCAAGACCAGTCAGGATGACATGGCAAAACCCCGTCTCTACTAATACAAAAATTAGCTGGACATGGTGGCACACAGCTGCAGTCCCAGGTACTAGGGAGGCTGAGGTGGGAGGACTGCTTGAGCCCAGAATGTGGAGGTTGCAGTAAGCTGAGATCGCACCACTACACTCCAGCCTGGGCAACAGTGCAAGACCCTGTCTCAAAAAAAAAAAAAAAAAAAAGAAAGAAAGAAAGGGCCAGGTATGATGGCTCACACCTGTAATCCCAGCACTTTGGGTGGCTAAGGCAGATGGATTACTTGAGGTCAGGAGTTGGAGACTAGCCTGGCCAATATGGTGAAATCTTTTCTCTAGTAAAAATACAAAAATTAGCGCCAGGCTCTGTGGCTCACACCTGTAATCCCAGCACTTTGGGTGGCTAAGGCAGGCGGGGCACTTCAGGTTGGGATTCGAGACTAGCCTGACCAACATGGACTAACCCCATCTCTACTGAAAATACAAAATTGGCTGGGCTTGGTGGTGCATGCCTGTAATCTCAGCTACTCGGGAGGCCTAGGCAGGAGAATCGCTTGAACCTGGGAAGCAGAGGTTACGGTGAGCCAAGATGGCACCATCGCACTCTAGCCTTGGCAACAAAAGCAAAACTCTGCCTCCAAAAAAAAAAAAAAAAAAATATATATATATATATATATACACACACACACACACACACACACACACATACACACACAAAAATTAGCCAGTGTGGTGGCGCACACCTGTAACCCCAGCTACTCAGGAAGCTGAGGCAGGAGAATTGCTTGAACCCAGGTGACAGAGGTTGCAGTGAGCCGATATCAGGCTACTTCACTCCAGCCTGGGTGACAGAGCAAGACTCGTCTCAAAAAAGAAAATACATGGGAGGAAATGGTATATCCTGAAATGAGGACTTTCATTCTGGACTAGGGTTTCCAACGAGGGTGACAGTTTATCCTTCAGTCTCCACAGGCCAAGAATTTGCCATCCAGCAAGAGGCAACAGAGGAAGCCCCCCAAGTCCCATGCCAGAACTATGACATTATTACATTCCATTTCAATACTTAAATATTAATAATTCATCCGCTTAAATATCTACACTTACTTTACCAATTTTCCATTGTATTGATGAAGAGGTTTCCAAATTTCATATAGGTCGTCATGATGTGGACAGGACTTTTTGATAACTATACCAAATGACTATATAAAATATAAGTGTTAAGGCCAGGTGTGGTGGCTTACGCTTGTAATGCCAGCACTTTGGAAGGCCGAGGCGGGCGGATCACGAGGTCAGGAGATCGAGACCATCCTGGCAAACTTGGTGAAACCCCGTGTCTACTAAAAATACAAAAAAATTAGCCGGACGTGGTGGTGGGCGCCTGTAGTCCCAGCTTCTCGGGAGGCTGAGGCAGAAGAATGGCGTGAACCTGGGAAGTGGCAGAGCTTGCAGTGAGCAGAAATAGTGCCACTGCACTCCAGCCTGGGCAACAGAGTGAGACTCTGTTTCAAAAAAAAAAAAAAAAGAAAGAAAAAGAAAAGAAAAATATAAGTGTTTAAACGTAAAATACCTTGCAACTGCTAACACAGGGCTAGAGAATATAGCAAGGTAATAGTCTGTCCAGTAAATTCTTCTGAAAAAAAATTTTTTCTTTGAAACAGAGTCTCACTCTGTCAACCAGGCTGTAATGCAGTGCCACGATTTCAGCTCAATACAACCTCCACCTTCCAGGTTCAAGCGATTCTCCAGCCTCAGCCTCCCAAGTAGCCAGGACTACAGGTGTGTGCCACCACACCAGGCTAATTTTTGTATTTTTAGTAGAGACGGGATTTTACCAACTTGTCCAGGCTGGTCTCGAACTCCTGACCTCAGGTGATCCGCCCACCTCAGTCTCCCAAAGTGCTGGGATTACAGGAGTGAGCCACTGCGCCCAGTCTTCTTCTGCAATTTCGACAATCAACTGTGCGATTTGCCTTTCCTTCAGCACCAAGATTTTATTTTTCTTTCCTAATTATTTCAAACATGAATTTTGGTTCCAGGGAACTAGTATTTCCTTAATTTATAAATTGAGGGTGGCTGAGCATGGTGGCTCATGCCTGTAATCCCAGCACTTTAGGAGGCCAAGGCAGGCAGATCACTGGAGGTCAGGAGTTCAAGACCAGCCTTGCCAACATGGTGAAACACTGTCTCCACTACAAATGCAAAAATTAGCCAGCTGTGGTGGCAGGTGCGTGTAGTCCCAGCTACTAAGGAGACTGAGGCATGAGAATCGCTTGAACCCAGGAGGTGGAGGTTGTGGTGAGCCAAGATCATGCCACTGCACTCCAGCCTGGGTAACACAGGGGGACTCCATCTCCAAAAAAAAAAAAAAAAAAGAGGGTCATCTCACAGATGATCTAATAAATAATGCTTGGTCTTTAGAAATTCACATTATTAACTTTTCTACTTTTAGATATCGTAACTGCTGTGACTTGAAGGACTTATCTCAACAAAGCCTTAAAAAACTAGGGTGGGCAGTGGGTGAATGGGTTGGGGGAACCCACACAAAATCCCCAAGACATCTGGAAGCCCATGACCCCATGAGAGGGACTGCAGGGAGCTGTAGCAGACTGGATGGGAGAGGACAGCAGGCAGGAGAACTCAGGGTCTGGAGGCCATGGTTCTAAGGCCAGAGGAAATCATTGGCAAACTTAAATCCAGAGCTTGACAGGATGAAATTTGTGATTGTAAATGAATATTTGCCATTACCAAGTGAGATCGCCAGTGGTTAGGTGCTCCTCCATGTGGGCCACAGTGAGGAGAACATGGCATCAGGCCAGGGTGTTCCTACCAGGAATGCAGGATCTGCACCTGTTTAGGACGAAACGCTGGGCAGACCCAGCTTAGAGTCATCTCTGCTCTTTACATCTGTCAAGGCTGTGAAAACTGAGAGTCGCCCAGATGCGGTGGTTCACACCTGTAATCCCAACACTCTGGGATGCTGAGGCGAGTGGATCACCTGAGGTCAGGAGTTAAAGACCAGCCTGGCCAACATGGTGAAATCATATCTTTACTAAAAATACAAAAAATTAGCCGGGCGTGGTGGTAGATGCCTGTAATTACAGCTACTCCAGAAGCTGAGGCAGGAGAATCTCTTGGAACAAGGGAGGCGGAGGTTGCAATGAGCCAAGATGGCACCACTGCATGCCAGCCTGGATGACAGAGTGAGTCTCTGTCTTAAAAAAAAACAACCAAAAAAAACCCCAGAAAACTGAGTCTCATGAACAGTTCCCGAAAAAGAAATTGGGCCCACATGAAAACACATTTTTCTCCCAGCTGGGGCAGGCAATGAAGTGAAATAGGTCTGCGGACTGGACTTTCACATAGAGACCGTATATTTCCTAATTTGGGGGTTATGTGGGGATCATCTGGAGGACTGTTCCTGCTTTTGGTGAAACACAGGGAGGTATTCTTTGTGAAGCTGCAAATATGGCACAGCAATAACCACTGGGGAATTGGAGAGAAAAGAGAAGGCATACTAACTGCTGTTGTAAGTTTCCCAGAAGTATGACATTATTGGGAAGTAAACTGCTTCTTAAATCAACTGTGTCAATACCACGTCAGTAAGGCACAGACAACAACATGAAGTTTCATGACAGGCCAAATCTAGCCCAAACCCAGTCCGGCAGAGGTTGTCAACCCAGCGCCCCAGCAAGAGCCAGAGGGTCCCACCCTGGGAGCTGCAGACGCTCTCCTGTGGGCTGCAAAGGCCATGGCCGCATCCTGGACAGGACATAAGCTCTCAGGGATACATGCATGTTCCTGGGGTTATATGAGTGTGACGGGTGTGGCATTAGTCTGACGGTGTCACGGGCATTCCAGTGGTTACGTGTGTGCTCGGAGGGACAGATTGCGTGTTCCGGAGGTTATATAAGTGTGACAGGTGTGGCGTTAGGCACACGATTTCATCCCCGCATTCTGGGCGTTACGTGCGCTCTGAGGGACACATCCGCATTCCTAGGGTCGGATCTGGACAGCAGCTGTCACGTTACCCTGACGGTGTGATCTCTGTATACAACGGGTGCTAACACCAGCATCACAGATGGAGTGTTCTTAGTACTACGGGGGTTATTATCAGTGTGGCGGATGTTCCAGTTGCTTTCCTGAGGCTACATTTCTGTTCCGAGACCGTGGCTTGGCTCCGTGGCTGCCTCGCCTTGGGTGCAGAGAACGAACCTCAAGTGTGCTGGATTCACAGGGGCTTTTGGTTTCTAATTTTCCACAGGAAGGGTCTCTGCCCCTCAGCTGCCAAGGCTGAAAAAGGAAGGATTTTATTCACCACGGACGCGAGCTCGAGGTGTCCAAAAGCGAGGGGCGTATCCCAGTATGTGCTGAGGAGAACGCGGCTCCCGCTCTCGCAGGACTCAGGCGAGGAGGTAGCACTCGGCCGCCTCAGGGCTCAGAAAAGCCGGACTCGCGCGCACTCTGCTGGCGGCCGGGGGCACTGCAGCGCCCTAGAGCTCACTGCGCTGTCGGCAGCCCCGTGCCCGCTGCTACACATCCCGCTGCACCACTTAAACACAGCATGGAGTGTTTGGCGCTATCGTTCTAGAAATGCAAACTGACACAGAGCCCACTAGCCCGTGAATTTATAAAAATGCAGAAGGCACAATTAATTGGAAACCATAGGAAATAAAATCAACATGAATGCACATTTTACAACTTATGCAAAAATTTACTCAACATAGTCCTCAGACTTAAAACGCGAAACTGTCAGAGGCCTCTTAACCACAGTGACTTTATTTTAAATAAAGGTTTTAAAAAAGTTAAATCTGGGCAGGGCGCAGTGGCTCATATCTGTAATCCCAGCACTCTGGAAGGCCAAGGCGGGCAGATCACTTGAGATCAGGAGTTCAAGACTAGCTTGGGCAAATTGTGAGAACCCTATGTCTACAAAAAACACACAAATTAGCTGGCATGGTGGCACGTACCTGTAGTCCCGGCTACCCGGGACGCTGAGGCGGGAGGATTGATTGAGCTCAGGAGTTTGAGGCTGCAGTTAGCCCACCATGATCACACCACTCCACTCCAACCTAGGCGACAGAGTGAGACCCTGCCTCACACACACACAAGTTAAATTTGTTGGATTATATATTTAGGGGGTTGAGTACTTTTGGTTATAAAATATTTATGGTTGCGGGAACAAGTTAATAAATAAAGACATAAAACTTATAAAAATGTACCAGGACTTTAAGAACAAAAAAGCATTCTTAGTTTAAAAATAAGTTTTACTTTAAAGGTAATAATACACTCATAAATTCTTGTTAAAATCCACAGTAACATAGACAAGTAACAATATTAATAGCCTGTCACAAACTGATCACAAGCCTTTATAAAAGACAACACTATTTATAATAACCTATATAAACAAACATTAAGCCCGGGCGCGGTGGCACATGCCTGTTATCCCAGCACTTTGGGAGGCTGAAGCGGGAAGATCACTTGAGACCAGGAGTTCCAGACCAGCCTGACCAACATGTGAAACCCAGTTTCTACGAAAAATACAAAAAATTAGCCGGATGTGTTGGCACACGCCTGTAATCCCAGCTACTTGGGAGGCTGAGGCAGGAGAAACCTTGAACCAAGGAAGCAGAGGCTGCAGTGAGCCGAGATCATGCCATTGTGACAGGAGTGAAACTCCGCCTCAAAAAATAATTTTTTTAAAACAGGTGCATTCCTCCTCTTGCTTTCTGAGGACGCCCTGCTATGTAGTTGAGTAGTCGCTAATAAACTACCTTAACTTCACTATACTCTGTGATTCGCCATAAATTCTTTCCAATGTGAGATCCAAAAACCCATTCTTGGGGTCTGGGACAAGATCCCTTTTCCAGTGACAAAATTATACAAATTCTAGAATAAAACACAGAAAACTATGTGACCTTGGGTTTGGTCATGAGTTTTAACACATGACACTGTCAGAGGCATTTAACGCCTCCTTTATATGAACTCCAGGGTGGTTTATGTTCCATTGGCTAAGAGAAAGTTTTCTTCCAAAATGTAACATGATTTGAGGTCAAACATTAATATCAAGTAAACTCAAAAGATGGAAAAGATAGCATTAGTTCTGGGAAAACCAGAAGTGTGCCTTTTTTGGAAATAATCATCGGTAGCACAAACTTCAGATTCTACAAAGGAAATAAAAATGAGTTAACTTACATTTTTCACAAATTAAGATATAAATCAAGATAATGAAATCCAGAAATCCAATCTTACTGCTTTTAATGTTCATTAAAAAAAAAAAAAAGACATCTTTATCAAATAGCCCCAGTAATAGTCACCAACTAAGTCTTTACTACTTAAAAGCAAAATCCACCTATCTCCTGAACAGTATCCACTTTACAAGCCTCATTATACATACTGGAAACAAGTTTCAGAAATAAATATATGCATGTATATATATAAAAATATATTTCAAATAAAAAATACTTTTAGATAGTGGTATTACAATACATTTAGAAATTAATAACGGAAGCAAATTATGGGAGATCATCCACGCCTGTCCCAAAGGTACCGAATTTATAAATCATCTCAGATGCGGTGCAGGACAGGTTGAAAATAGGAACGCAATGAACCCGTGCGGAGCAGCGGCCGGCGCGGTGTCCAGGGCAAGACCCTACCCGGTCCAGGCCCCTCCGGCCCTGGGCCCGACGACTGCTACGCCTCTGACTCCACGCTAACGCGGAGCCCTAGCGCGCGTCACAACGTGTGGGGCCGGGGAGGCTGCTACCCAGAGGCGGAGTGCGGGATCGCGAGGGTGCCCACCCGCCTCTCGCTCCCGCCCGCACGTACGGACTCGCGTCCCCGCCGGGCGCCGACTAGGCAGCAGCACCGCCCCCGGCACAAGAGGCTCACGCGCCTCTTACCTAACAGGAAGTTGGAAGCGGCGCGCCCCCACGGTGCACTGAACGCACTCAAACAGAACCGGACGCAGACACGCGCTTTCAGCCCAGGGGAAAAAACTGGCAGGGTCGGAAAAGCAAGCAGCGCGTGCGGGAACTCAGAATGCGCCCTGCCTCGGCCCGAGACCCCGCCCCGGCCCGGCCCCGCCTTTTTGTCTGCCTCACCCCTCCCCGCCCGGCACGTACTGGCCCCGCCCTTCGCGCGGCGTTTTTCGTTGACCCGGAAACGGATTCTCCGGAGCCAAGGTCCGCTCGGGTGAGTGCCCTCCGCTTTTTGTGGCCAAACCCAGCCACGCAGTCCACTTCCTGCGCCATCCTCCATACCCGGGGTCTGTGGGTCTCCACGGACGTCACAGGCTCGGCAACAGCCCCACTGTAGGCGGGGAGCCCCGCGACGCCCTGAAATGCTCCGAAGCCTGTCGCTCAGCTGCCAGATCTGCGTCTGTGTCCGGTTCCGTCACTGAGGTCGCCCCGTCCAGCCCTTCTACCCTAGTTCTCTTCACCGTCCGCCCATCCTATCGCGCGCCGCGTCAGGTCCCCATTCGGCACATGGCTTGTCTCCCGTCGTCCCCACCCTTGCCCCTCTTGGCAGCTCAGGGCAGCCCTGGGATTTGGCAGACGCCAGTCCTCCCTGAGATGTCTCCCCATCCTTCCCTCCGCCAGGCCCTACGTCTCCGCAAACCCCCCGCTTCGGGGTGACCGCTTCAGACAGGAAGCTGAGTCCGGGCCTGGGGTAAGGGACCTGCCCAATCCTGTGACAGCCCGCGTCCTTCTGACAGTCACCTCCCACTAGCGGTGACCTTCCCGGTGCCCCACTGAGAAGTGGGCTCTTCCTTGGCAGGGGCTTCTTCACTGTATCGCTGTGGATGTCGAGGTGGGGCAGGATCGTGAGGAGAAAACAAGAGAAGAGGGAGGTAGGGCCAGCGAGGGACAAAAGGGGAGGGAAATTTAGATGGGAAGTGGATGGGTGTGAGGAATTTGAACAAACACTGAGAATGAAGGAGAGTGACCTGAGCAAGTAGTAGTGGGGTAAATGGAAATAGACAAAACGGCAATCATCAGAGATGTGGAGGACAGAATACAATGAGGGGGCCCTGACTGTCAGTAGCAGAGGGGGCAACAGAAGCCTAATTCTCAAATTCCTTAGATGATTTTCTGATTTCCAAATTAGTTTCCCTTTGAAATTTGTTGTATCAGGTTCAGTTTATGAGGCCTCAATACTTTTCAGTCTTAATTATGTATTGAAAATACTTTTTGTTTGGTAAATACTTTTACATTAATTCAGTGTGCACTTTGTAAGAATATTGATGATTTGAGTTAGTTTAGTTTTCAACATCTTCCTCTATTCCTTTATATGATCTCTGTATTTAATGACTGTAGGATAAAATTTCCAACTAAGTATAAATATCAAGTTTTCTTTGTGCTGTTTTCTGCAATTATTGAAGGATGGGCTGAATTGTCCTAGAACTTTGTTCCAACAGATTCCATGTGTTCATAATGAATAAATTGCTCAAAGATATTTCGAAAGCTCACCTTTTATGTTTTTTATTGCCAATAATTACATCTTTTTAATTTTTATATTTTTGGATGACTTAATGTGATGTTCTGGAAAAGACAAATGCTTTTAGTCAATATGATTAAAACCGTGAAAGACAAATTGCTGTTACTTAAGAGTGTGAAATTTGATCTCAAATCTTTAGGGGGCAGGGATGTTAAGGGAAAACTGCCACTGTCGCATCCAGATCATGTCATTCCTGTTAAGCTGGTGCTGGTTACTGTCTACTGGCTTCTGTTCACCTTTCCACCTGCCCCAAGACATACACATAGTGACATAAGGCAGTGGATAGGGAAAGAGCAAGACTTTTTAAAGTAAGCAGAGAACAAAGGTGTCTTTCTAATGAGGAGGAGCTGTTGGTTCCGGGAAGGAAGCTTGGAGGAGAAAGGGCAATAAGATTTGGGTATTCAGGATCCAGAAGTGAGAGAGAGCTTGGGAAGCTCAGGAACCGGAGAAAGAAAAAGCATTGCCCATTCTCACCCGTGACCCTGTGCTCAGCAGGTACTAGCAGAGACTTCAGCAGGAACCAGAGAAAGAAAAAGCATTGCCCATTCACACCCATGACTCTGTGTTCAGCAGGTACTAGCAGATACTTCAGGCTCTGTGACTAAAAGGGATCAGACCAGTTCATATACCCACAGCTGCCATGTAAGGATGTGTGTGGACTTTACTAGGGAAGAAGGGTGTTATGAAGGAAGGGGCAGAAAAACTCACCTGTTGGTCTCCAGGTAGAAGTTTATTGTCCCGAATTCCTGGAGGTTCAGTGAAAAGCAGAAGACTGTGTTTTTCACATGTTGAGTTATGCCCCCATATATGTGGTTGTGATAAAGAAAGAGGGTATGTCGATGGGAAGTCCTGAAATGCATGTTCCTAACATTCAGCAGGGACTTCTCAAGACACATCTTGCCTTAGAAAGAAGCTCAGAGAAGAAAAATGGAGAACAATTAGATATGACATTTTCACTGGAAAAAGTCATATTATTCACTGATTGTTTTGTCATCTCCCTCCTTAAATGTTGTTTTTAGGATTTCGTAATATCTGACCCTGCCTAACACATTTCCTAACTCACTCATAGCCTTCCCTTAACTTCATCCCATCTTCACAGTATCACACTGTGACCCAGTGATTTCTAACTTGTGAAGTTCCATTCGGGGGATCATATGGGAAGGCCTTCACACCCAGACATGGTGTGGAAGTGGGCCACATAATGTCAGTGAGGCAAGTATGGATAGTTTAGGGATGATGCACTGTCAGATCTTGTTGACCATGATTAGAAACACTGTGCATATTAGTAGTGAATTAATGTTGGGAATACCTGACAAATCCTGGAAAAGAAGATTAATGAGAGGAAATTTGTTCTGCCCAATTGTATAATGCATTTGAAGCTTAAAACAATGAATCAGTATTGATCTAGCCTCAAAATATTAATGATTTGGATTAGAAGGAAGACTTTAGAAAATGATAGCTATGACAAATTAAAGTAGCGTTTCATCCACACGATGGAGTTTGTTTATTCAGTAATTGCTTTAAGAATGGAATCAACGTAAGTGTCTAACAGGAGGGTATTTTAGAAATTGTTCACAGCACGTCTGTTCCAAGGAGACCTTGATGTTCATAGATTTGTAAAGAATGCTGCTTACTAGCACACTGACTTATCTGCAAATGTCTGAGGGTTCCTCCACTTGGGCAACTTGGGGGTTTGATCGCAGAGTAAATAAATGGTACATTTTATATTGTAATATAGCAAGATGCAGCCCACAAACTGTAGATACTCTTAACTACCACATAAAGTTCATCTACTACTTTAACCAGAACTTGATACTGTATGTATGTTTTTTGTAGATTTGGATAAAATGACAATTCATTATTATTTCCAGTTCACAAAGTAATTGTGAGGCTGAATACATTTTATTATTTTATAGATGTATGTGTAAAATGAATTTTTCTGCGTGACTCATTTTTGATGTATTTTAGATGCTATTTTATATTTTGTAGTTTAATTGTATGTACACACACACAAATACACACTTAGGTGTCTTATTATGTTTCTGTAGTGAAACCAAAATCCTTCCTTCATGCCGTTTGACTTTATGTTTTCCTCAGGAAGGCAGGACCTATTTTATATGATAAAATATTATGTTTTATTGAGTCCACTTATGATATTGTTTAATATTATGAATATTTACATGACTTATTTTAAATTTCCAACTAACATAGATTTACATGAAATTTGACATCTTTATTTTTTTCTTTTCACAACTATTTTGACTATATCCTCACCAAAAATCAAAATTTAGACAAAATTGGCTTTTAGACTAATTCTCATTTTTTACATGTGAAAGACTACATGTGACTTTTAAGTCTAGCTTGCCCTGAGTCTGCAGTCACCGGGGTTTTATGTCACTGTGTCCTCCAATCTAATAATATTATTTTCAGGCTATATTCATGTCATTTTAATGTCCTCATTAAGTTTTAAAATTTCTTTACGTGGGCCTACAAATTTATTTCAAATGTTCCTCATAATATTTTGCTATTGTAAATAGAGACTGATTTTGTGTGTTTGCTTTGTTTAAAGATTAATGTTACTAAACAGGAAATACTGATTTCAGCTTATTCAGAATAGTTTTGCCCACTTTTTAAATGTTCTTATTAGTATTGATAATTAGAATGGATTCTACTTTTTCAAGTTTACAGTCACATCATCTGAGAATAACTACAGTCTCATGTCTTTGACTCCATTTTTGTAGTCCCTCTCCTTTTCCGTCTTGTTTTGGTCCCACCTCAGGCATCATGTGCAGTGGTGAATGGCATCAGCCCCAGCCAGCCTCCTTATTCCAGCCTTACCTTAAGTGGAAATGGTTCTTTTGTTAACTCTTCAATATATAGTTTAGATTTTATTGATTAAGAATAATTAGTCCTCACAATTCGATATGATTTTTAAAGATTTTAAATTACTTTTAAAGATTTAAATTATTTGAAAGTGTTTTTTCAAACATCAGTTGATGTGATTGTTTTTAATCTTTAAAATTAATATGTGAAAGTAATACGTTTTCTAGTATGGAATTATCCTTTTATTATTGCAATTAACTCCACTTTACAATGCTCTGGTATTATTTAACCATACCAGTGATGGCCAGGTGACCAAAATAAATAGCCAAATGGCTAAAAGTGTATTAATGATTTTTGCAAATATAATTAATGAAAATTGTTGGTTAAAATTCTAGTTATTGTTGCATTTATGTTCATTTTGATTAGCATAATAAACTAATGACGACAGGCTTATTTTTCTCCTTCAAAAGCATTTACATTACAAAGGAGGTAGAAGTGATTTGACATGAACTCTGATGTATAACTTAAACATTAAAATTAGCTAATCAGATTTTTTCTGCTGATTACTGAGGGAAAGTTTTAACTCTATTTTCATGGAAATTAATCAATGTATCATGTATTCATGTTAGAATACAATTGTTCTGATTTCTTAGATTTTGAATTACTACTTTTAAATAAATACAGTCTCTTTTATTTACCTGTGTTTTTTCTTTCCACCATGAGTCTTTTTGGTTTCATGATCTTGCTCTCAAAACTTTTAAACTATTTATTTCTGTCAAATCTGTTCATTCATTACATTATTTTATTATTTATTAAATTCTTTTAACTTTTTAACTTTTATTATTATGTACTGCATTTGTAACAATTTGGAAAGTCAAGTAACTACTGTTTTATTTTTCTTTATCTTGGTTTATGAGTGTTTTTAAAGTTTTACTTTCCTTGAAGATCACAGCTGTAGCCCCAATTCTATGGTTCTGGCTACTTTTATTTATCAGACTTACTAATATCATGAATGTAATTGGAATACTCCTTTGATTTTACTGATGACATATACCCACTAGTGTACTGAGATGGGGAAAAAAAGTCTTTACAACTCAGATAAATATAGAGTTGATATTTATTATTTATGTAAGTGTGATCTTGTTATTAAATTCCTCTATCATATTTATGGAATTAGCAATTTCTCTTTGAATCCAGACGTTTCTAGTCATGTGTATTTCCAACATATGTTTTTAGCCACATACACTTTTTTGAATATCATATTTGGTGTTTAATTTTTGCTAGGATTATAGGCTGGACTCCAGATCCAAACTCGACATGTAGCAGACCCACTAAAAACATACATTAAGCCCCTAGCACTGTTTAATCTCCGTGGCCTGGCTGAGCTTCTGCCATCTGTCCTCCTAGGCACTGTGAGGTCTGGACATCTCATTTGGCATAACTCAGCAGTGGCCATTGGTGGATCTCATCCTTAGTACTACTCCCTGCTGGCAAGGGTGGCCCAGGCCCACATAAGCCATTGCTGGGCTCCTTGGAGGACTTAGAGAATCCTGAGATTGCCCATGAGGATGGGCATGCCTCCCAGTCTAGCACCCATCTTTACTGATGCCTGTAGAGATTTAGAAGCTCACAGGGGTCTTTGATGTCTTTCTTATGCCTCCATTGTCTGCAGTGTGACTCCCATACTCCTAAGCCAAGGTAGAGAATTTTGAGGAGGCTTGTATGGAGGTTTATGGTGACCCCCATGGTTCTGTGAGACTGGTAGAAGGCACAGACCCCTTAGACTTCTCCCCCAGAGGAATATGTGAGACTAGTGGAGGAAAGGAGAGTAATGAAGTACGCATTTAGCATCCCAGGCTATCATTGCACAGCTCTAAGGAGAAATACAGGGTGTCTTATGGCAACTGGCACAGCTCTGTGAGACTGGGAGATATTGAACAACCTTGAAAAATCAAGGAGATGTGACCCTACTGAAGGAACAAAATAAATCTACAATAATTGACCATAAAGAAATACAGGTTTTTGGCTGGGTGCAGTGGCTCACACTTGTAATCAAAGCACATTGGGAGGACGAGGTAGGCAGATCACTTGAGGCCAGGAGTTCAAAATCAGCTTTGCCAACATGGTGAAACCCCAGCTCCACTAAAAATACAAGAAAAAAAAATTAGCTGGGCATGGTGATGGGCACCTGTAATCCCAGCTACTCAGGAGGCTGAAGCAGGAGAATTGCTTGAACCCAGGAGATGGAGGTTGCAGAGAGCTGGTATTGTGCTATTGCACTACAGCCTGGACAACAAGAGTGAAACTCCGCTAAAAAAAAAAAAAAAAAAAAAGAAAGAAAAAGAAATGGAGGTTTCTGAATTTCCTGATAAGAATTAAAGATAAATTGCCTTAAAGGAGCTCAATGAGCTGTGAGACAACACTGATAGACAAGTAAAATCTGGAAAAGAATACATGAACAACATGAGTATATCAACAAAGAGAAACCATAATAAAAGAAATGTAGATTCTGGGGCTGAAGAACACAGTAACTGAACTAGATCAATACAGGGTTTCAAGAGCTGACTTGATCAAGCAGAAGGAATAACCAGTGAACTCAAAGACCGGTTATTTGAAATTATTCAATCAGAAGAGCAAAAAGAAAAAGAATCTTTTAAAAAGTGAAGAACCTCTGTCTGACTTTGCTAAAAATTGGAGGTTCCTAAGAACTCCTTCCCCGCCACCCCCTGCAAGGCAGACTCTTGCTCTGTCACCCAGACTGGAGTGCAGTGGTGTGATCTCGGCTCGCTGCACCCTCCACCTCCCAGTTTCAAGCGATTCTTGTACCTCAGCTTCCCAAATAGCTGGGATTACAGGTGCCTGCCACCACGCCCAGCTAACTTTTATATTTTTAGTAGAGAGGGGGTTTCACCATGTTGGCCAGGCTGATTTTGAACTTCTGACCTCAGGTGATCCTCCCGCCTTGGCCTCCCAAAGTGCTGGGATTACAGACATGAGCCACCATGCCCGGCAAGAACTCCTTTTTATGTTAGATTTGCTAGGGTTTAGCAGCTCACAGAACCCAGGAAAACAGTTTGCTTAGCTGATTTATTACAAAGGACATTTTAAATATTACAAATGAACAGCCAGCTAAAGAGTTACATACAGCAAGTTTTGGAAGGGTCTTAGTTTTAGGAGGTCTGTCTCCAAGCAGTTGGCATGTACCATTCTTTCAGCATGTGGATGGCTCTTCACTCATGCAGAAGCTCTTTGAATCCCACCATTCAGGGATTTTTACAAAGTGTTCATCTAGTAGGCATAATTGTTATCAACTCGATCTCCAGCCTCTGCCCTTTACCAGAGAATAAATCATTAAAAAATTGATCCCTTTTGAGGTAGAAGGATCTCGTCCTCATGCTCCTCAGTTCCTTCCAGAATCAGCTTCCAGTTCAGCTGCAGAACAGGTTCTGGTGCTGGCTGGAGTAGCCCAGGCAGGTGCCGTCGGGTCTGAGTTCACACTGGTGCCCATGTGGTCTCCAGTTACGGTGTGGGCCGTGCGGTCTGAGTTCACACCGTTGCCCATGTGGTCTCCAGTTACAGTGCTGGCCATGGAGTCTGAGTTCACACTGGTGCCTGCGTGGTCCTCAGTTACAGTGCTGGCCATTTGTGCCTTTCTGGAAAGTTAGAAGGAGGAGCATTTCATCACCTCTCTGTCCTCCCACACCTGATCTATGCTGGGCCACCGTGAATTCTTCCTTTTAACTGTTTCTCTCATCACGGGCAACGCTGGTGTTCTGTGGTCAATGTATGCCATTTCTGAAAACGGATTCTGTGTTTCTTTATATAATCACGTGGTCTCTTTTACGAATTTCGCTTTTCTTTAAGAAAATAATCGTGCTTTTATCTCTTCAATCTCAACTCTGTTCCCTGACACAGGCTCTTACCAGCTCGAAAATTAAAGGTAATCTTTGATTATACTTAATACTTTCTAAAGTTTTCAAAAGTTTATCAGCACGTGGGTTACTGAACATTGACTGTTTATTTAATGGAAAATTACATTCTAAGTAGAGTATTAGAGTGAAAATGATCTTTTGATTTAATTAAAATATTCAGGTAAAAATATTAAAATGCCTTCGCCAAACTTCATGCCTGTGTATCGTGAAAACATTAAGCTGCTCTCTGCTCCCGGGAATACATGAGTAGAGTATGTGTTTGAAAGCGTCATTCCAGTCTTAAGTTTTAGGTATTCTTAAAGGGGTTGGCTGGAGAAGTGACATTTAACATTGAGTGAACGTTTGACAAAGATTTGTCTCGATATAAAAATAGTTAAAAACAATGTTTAGTGTTTCCTGTCAGGGTTCACCCATTAAAGAATGGTCTTGTAAAAAACTCATCCAGAGTGTCGGCGCCCAGAGGTGCTACCTTGCCCACAGTTGTGTCATCTGCTCTCACCAGGCGACACGCCCAGCGTTTAGCTGCGCGTCAGATGTGGCCACGGGGCCACAGGACATCCCTGCGGACGGATGTTCTTATGCAGATTAATGAGGATGGAGACCGCTGCAGAACTGTAAGCCCCCCAGGGGCTGACGGAAGCCTGGGAATACCCGAGACACCAGAGTCGCTGCTGCCCTGGGTGGAAGGAAACCTGCCCTGGAAGATGGGAAATGCAATAAGGAGAAAGTACCAAGGTACATGATGCTGTGAAAATGGAGATGTTTTAATTAAATTAACAATTAAAATCATTTTAATTATGTGAATTATTTGAACTCATGTTAGTTCTTTTTAGGAAATTAATACTTAAAGCAAGTTTGTTTTCTGAATTGTTTGAATTAATTGAGTCAGCACAAGAGTTAGCATTGATATCTGACCCTCTTCCAGGGTTGGGGCAGAGGAGATGGGGGCAGAGGAGACGGGCCTCCCACCCGCTTTCCCCTGGAGCTCAGCCAGAAATTCCCATTGAGGAGCCCTCAGCTCCCCGAGAGCCAGGAGCTCTTGCGGAGAAGCCGCTGTCGGCATGCCACCCGCTTTGATGGCCCTGCGCTGCCATCCCTGCGCTCCAAGGGCCGGAACCTGCCACTGCCTGTGCCAGACGGGTCTCAGGGAGGTGCCAGCCAGGGGGTATGCATGGCGAGGCCTGAGCATCGCTGTCGGGATTCCGTGGCTGCTGGTTTCATTGTCTCGCTGTTTGTCCCCCTAGCAAGACTCATGAGGTTCCTTGAGGACAAGACCCCCTCCTGCCACCTGGTCTGTTTCCTGAACATTCTCTGCACTAGTACAGCCCCGGGATGCAGCCCTCGGGAATCAGGGTGTCGGCCATAGTAGGGTGGGTCGCTCTGCAGGGCACCATGATGGATGTTAGCCACTGTGCTTCACTTTGGGGACATGTTTAAGTACAAAAGTAATTTTAAAATTTCACCATTATTTCAAGACAGCTGAGAGCCTATTAGCACAGAATCCCTGGTCTGAATGAAATCAAACGGTTCTTATTAATTATTCATGATACCATGAATATGTAGCCTTATTTTTTATAATTGCCAGTCTGTATAATTAACCTTTCATTTGGTTAAAGTACTTAACACTAAGTAGAGCTGTAATTTCAACTGTTTATAAAGCATATGGAAGAATGTTTAAATGTTTAATTAGAACCACTTTTTTTAGTTTCATAGAGAATTTTTTTTCTTGTCAACGAGAGTCTTTAATTATTTAAACCAAAAGAGAAAAACAGACCAGAAAAGAAAAACAACTAGTAAAGCTCGGAACTGCGAAGGTGGCATCATTCCGTTAGTCTCGGATTTTGCTTCCTGGGTTTGTGACGTGGTCAGAGTCCTTGTCTTTGATTTCCTAACACAAGTTGTTAAAGTTGGAAGTGAGTGTGAAATTGAGTTAGTCTAGCTTTATTCTTTCACGGATGAGAAGTGAATTATCCTCAGCAAGGTGGGTGCGGGCGTGGTCCCCGGGGGTCACTGTGGTGAACAGGCCGCCCTTGTGGGGAGCCAAGTTCGTCATCACTGGGACAGAGCCCAGGACACTTCCCCGGCTGGCCAGCCTCTTCCTAGAACCCCACACATTGCAAAGGATGGAGTCCAGATCTATGTCATAAAGAAACGAGGGTGGTTACAGAAAGCACCACGATCTCAGCTGAGTGGCTCTGAGCACCCCAACGTTGGGGCACCTCAGCATCCTGTGTGGCTCAGGCTGTGTCCAGCAGGGAGGCTGGCCCGATCGAGCTGCGGTCTCCACCCTGAGAGTGAGGGCTCCTTCCCCCAGCGCGGGTTAAAGCACCGTGTGTCCACCTGTGCAGTGGCTGGTCCCAGTGGCCCTGGAGGGCTGAAATCCTGGGTCCTGCCACTGGTCCGGGGCATCCGTTTCCCCTTCCTGCAGTTCCTGTGTCTGTGTGTCCAGGGGGCTCCGATCCCTGTCTTAGGACCATGGCTGAGGGGTCAAGTTCACCCTCTTTGGAGCTGGCCCGGATCTTGGTTCTGTGGATCCTCGCTGTGTGGCTCTGGAGCAGTTCTGTCCTCAGGAGATGGATCCTCACAGCCGCCTCTTGGGGCCATAAGGACAATTGATAGGACGACCCCCGGGTAGCTGCTCAAAGCCCTGTGCGGGGCCAGCCCTGTGTCTCCACCAGTTCCTTCGCTCTGTGCTCCCCCCCACTGTGACATCGCCAGCCTTTATTTCCTTTTCCTTGGACCCAGGCAGTAAATGCTCCGCTGGTCTGGGCAGCCCCTTCTCTAGTCTGTCCTCAAATCACTTCCTGACGGACAGCCGTGACTAGCCATCGGCGTGACCAAAACCCCACAAAATAGAACCCAACTTTCCTATTAAGCTGTACAGAGCTGTCCCAGCCCCACTTTTCACAGGCTGGCCTCATTCGCCATGGGATCCGTGGTTCTCACCTGGGGCTGGGGGTGCCCCTGGCATCTGGTGGGGAGTGTCAGGGATGTCCCTCCAGGCCCAGTACAGTCCCCCAGCCGGTGGCCGGCAGACAGCAGCACCCAACCTGATGTCCCTGTGGCTTCTGGTTCCCCGAGGCTGGCTGTGCTTTGCTGCCTCTACATGCTCTCAGACGTGTGCCCTCTCTCCACCTTCACTGGTTAGCAGTGTTCCATCCATTAGAGCTCAAAGCACTGCCTCCCGGCAATGCAGCCCCTTCTCCTGGCCTGCCGTCTGCCTGTGCCACGCGGTCTGTACCGTGTCCTCACGGACCCATCAGAGCGAGGCTCCCAGGGATGGAGAGGTTCCTGCTTGTGTCTCTGTCCCACCTTCTCTGGACCTGGCACCGTGCCCTTTGCCAACAGAGGTCTTGGGTTGATTGTCAGCGAAGCAGACAATCTTTATGGCTCTAAATGGCTGTGAACATGCTTGATTGGGTTATTTTAAAAATAGTTGTATATGTAAACATTTGAGTGTGACACAGGTGGATTTTTGGGCTAATGGTCTTGTTCTTCAGGGAGTAACCACAGGCCCATGCCCAAGGATCATTTCCAGCCGATTTATAGAACGCTGTTCTACCTGGTTAATTTTCAACGTTATCTCAGCCTGAGAGGTAGGTCAGCATGTGACGAAGTTCACTGGTTTGAATCCTAATCTGCTCCTTAGGAGCTGCACCTTCCATGCCTTCGTTTCTTCCTTGGTTAGGTAGGGAAGGTATGAGCTACCTCAGAGTTGTGAGTGAGGCCTGCATCGAGTGACCGCATTAAAGTGACAAGGACTGCACCCGGAGTGTTGATATTTAAAGACCTTTAAACATCGCGATGCTGCATTTTCGTACCCAGGTAAAACAGCAAAGTTCTTTCAGATGCAGACACAGACCCTCGGTGAGGTGGGGGGCTGATGGCAGGAGGTGGACCACCGACCCTGTAACGAGGGCGTGGTCTGCTCGAGGCTGAACGAAGTGCACATCATTGCATGTACCACGGAGGTCCCTCTCGTGAAGTCCTGGAAGGGTCCATGTGGCTAAGCCATGTGGTCTGTCCATGACGTCTGGCAGGAGCAGAGCTTTCGGGTGCAGCCTTGCTCTTGTGCGCACAGCCCTCAACGGTCTCAAAAGTCTGAGGCTTAAAGCAGGCTTGGGGTTTCCTTACACCTCCTGGACATCTAATTTGCCTGGCAAACATGTTTTTCTTGGGTGTAAAGGTGAAGGAGTGGGTGATTCTTGTGAAAGTGTACTAATTACTGCACTTCTGGGTCAGTGGCGCTTGGTTGAAGACACTATCTGCCCTGGATGGACATCTCTGGGATGGTGAGAACCGGTGGCTGGATGTCGCGGGGTTGCCAAGAAGATGCCAATTTTTTCCTTTTTCCTGAGTAACAACACCCTACTTTGTTTAGGGAAGCAGCACACGCAGCTGAAAATCCAATTCTCTTGTACGGCGGAGCGGCTGGTGACACAGGTCCAGATGCTGGGATGCTGATGGGGGGTCCTGGAGTGGGAGGTGTCAGGAGGCTTTCCTGACCCACAGCAGCCCTGGGCCCTTGTCCGGCCTTCTTGCCCGGGGCATGACACCTGGAGGGAAAGCAGCTTCGGGGGCCCGAGGGCCAGAAGGCAGAGTCCTGGCGTGTGAGGCAGGCCTGGGCCAGGCTCCTCGGAGGATGTCACAGACCTGCTGCCCATGCAGGGACCACCCACCTCTGAGCCCCACGCAGATTTTCCTCCATAGCCGAGTGAAATCCTGGTACAGCGAGTGAGGCAGTCAGAGGCACCTTTTGTGGAAGGAGGACAAAGCTGGAGAGAAAGAGGTTTTCCTAAAGGCACAAGGCGCTGATTCTGCGTTAGGGATAATTCCTAGGAGTGTGGTTGCTGGTGGGTGGAAAACTAGCCAGAGAATAAGTGGGAGTGGCACTTGCTGGTATTTAACTGATTCGTTCATGAATGGTCCGAACAGTTCCAGTGAAAAGAACATTTCGGACACAGAAGTTTTCATCCTGCCTGACAATGAGCATGACCGTGGGCTGTTCCATCCTTCCTGGGCGACAGTGAGAGGGTCTCAGGCCCTTCCGGCCCTGTGCTGGCATTTCCCCAGGGTGTGTGCCCCATCCTGAATAGGCTGGAATGCCTCTGGGTGCAGCTGAGTCTCTTGAAAAGGGAAGAGACATGTGATGTGCTCTGGCTGAACAGGAAAACGAGGGAGGACAGGGAGAGGGGCCTGGAGGTGAGGAGGATGGTGAGCAACACTGGGGACAGAGGAAGTAGGGTAACACCAGGGACAGGGGGACGGAGGGTAACGCCGGGGACAGGGGATGGAGGGTAACACCACTTCTCCAGGTGCCTTTGGGGGATGCTGCCGCCTCTCGCACCCCAGAGTGAAGTCAACAGGATTCTGTCCCGAGGAGCCCCAGAGCCTGGCAGCTGGGATTGTCGCAGTATGAACCACTGTTCACTAGCTCTGCACCCTGGGACAGGCTCCCTGGTGTTTCCACCCTGGTTTCCCATCTGGACAGTGGGACCCTGAGTGTCCCCGTCCCAGCTGCGCCCAGAGCCCTGGACTCCAGCGTGTCGTCGGCACTCATTAGCGTTTCTTTTGTTGTGGTCCGTGGACGAAGTGGCTCTCTCTTTGTGTGTTCACAGCCCTCCTGCTCACTTTACCTTCTGGGAACACTTTTTACATAGCTTCGTATGTGGGGAGGACTCGAGTGATTAATGGAATGTTTCATCAGGTGCAGTTCTTCTGTTTCCCAGTTTTGACACAACATTTGGTGAAATTTCCAGGGACTCCTGTGGTCAGCCTCACGGTTTCACTCTGTCGCTTTCTAATGCAGTATTCTTTGGGAGTCTTTTCAATTAAGCGCCATCATTTAAAAATAAGTTTTATAATATGCAGTTTCAGGTTAATTCTTTACCTTTGTGTCTCAGGCAGTAGCTACCTACCTGTGAGTAGTCAGAAAGGTTCACGCAGTTTTCCAGGGCGGCCTTTGCATTTACTGGAACTATTAAGAGCTTGTTCCTGCTTCGGTGGCGATTGACATGCAGTACACGTGAGGTCATGCGTGGCTTAGCATCTTCTACGGGCTTAGAGGTCACTTTCTGTTCTTCCCCAAGCCTGCTGCGCTGTGCCGAGTGTTCACTGCAGGTGACGGTCAAGCTGTCTGGCACAGGCCACCGAGGCCACAGGGCAGGCTCCACGTAGGGGAGCCTGCAGAATGGCAGAGCCTGGCTTCCACGCCGCCCTTTACTGGGAGCAGAAAGCTCAAGCCTGTGATCAGAGCTGTGCTAGCCCAGAAAGCCTCCGAACAGGCTGAATTTAGGAATTGGCTCCTACCAACTGCCCACGTTTAGGATGTGTTTGAGTTTTTGTGATTTTTCCTGCACTGAAACTACTGGGCTGGCTCTGAGTCACCGTCATGGGACTTCATGTTGCCCCGACAGGAAACGGCGTGGGTGGAGGGCTGCACAGAGGCTTGCTGCCGTGATAATGAAGGGCTTGTTGCCTCTTGGGACAGCGAGTTCAAGCTCTTTGTGATTGTCAGCATAAAGAGTGACCCGCTGAGGACATGGCTGTAATTCAGGTTGGCATGGTTGATTGTCATCGTTGATATCAGGTACCTGCCTCTAAAATCACGGTACCCGTAGTGCGGCTCCAGGAGGGCAGCTCCTGCCAAACACACGTGCTCCTGGGCCCCTGCAGACAAGGTCGTGTTGCCAGCCAGGCCTGCAGCTGTGGGTGCAGAGGGGTCTACAGGGCACCGAGCGCCTCCCTCGATTGTTTGTGGGGCCCAGCCCTCCGTCCCTCCTGGTCCCCAGTGCGGCTCCTCCCAGGATTCTCCCAGCCCCGTGCACACCTCCGTCTTCACAGCTTCCGTAGTTTTCTCGTGGTTGCCCCAGGTGGGCGCCTGGGCAGGGTTCATGTGTTAGTTGAGTTCTCTCTAGCCGCCCCTGGCTCGTAGCTCAGCAGGTCCCTTCAGATGAGTCAGCCAGCTGTGGACCTGCATGTTCAGGATACTTGTCAGGGGCCTTCCTCAGAGCAAGACCGACGCTCACCTCATCCTTGGGACTTTGGAGCCCGCCCTGGAGAGACTACAGCCACGTCCAAAGGGGCCGTCCGGGTCCCGCAGGCTGGTGGGAGTGACTTCTGAGCCACTCCAGACCACACTTTGTGTTCCTACACCTCACAAAGCCACTTAAAGTGCCATGTTCTGATGCTGTGTGCCTCACCAGTGTGCCACACAAGCCTGCACGGGGATCTGAGCGGGCGCTGCCTTCCTCAGGCTATGCTTGAGTTTTGGGGCAACTGGAGCACTCGTGGCTGTGATTCTCGCCACTGTCTGGGCTTCCCTAGAGGGTCTCACCCGCAGCCTGAGGACCACATCGGCAGCCACCGAGGAGCCGCCAGGTGCGGCGTTAGTAGTCCCACTCAATCCTTCTCGACTTTGGTGAGAGAGGAGACAGCAAAACTTCAGCTGGGAGCCCCAGGCCTTCTCTGCTTGGGGCCCTGGGACTGACATAGCACAGATCCTGCCATCCGCGTGCTGGAGGCCCTGCCGTGCGGCTCCCTCTTCTGGTCAGGGGCTGCGCCCTTGGGCTGTGCAGCTCTGGGTTCTTGCACTCAGGGCCCCAGGGAGGGTCGTGGATGAAGAGAGAAGGAGAAGGGCGGCGGTTTGAGCCCATCCTCTGCCTCTTGTCCCTAAGTACATTTGCAAAGTTTTCCAGATGAAAACTCAGAAGGGATTTTTAATGACTGGAATCTGTGAATTCCATGGAAGCCAAGTCTGTCCACCTCTTTCAGCCAACTCATTTCTCCCCGTTGGGGCTGATTTTGGCAGCGTTCATAGGGGCATGGACGGAAGTGGTGAGGGCCAGCCGTCGGCCCTGTGTCCCTCCCCTCCTCCCCTCAGCGCCACAGCATTTCGGTGTCATCCCCTTCCCTGCACGCGTCCTCATGAAAACCAAGTGCGGCTGGAGGGAGATGCCTGTGCCCACTCCCGTGACCTTCCCGGCCAGCCTGGCTGCAGCGGCCCCTCGGCAGGCATCTTTCTGGTGCTGCCTCCGTGCCCCTCCCATCACCTGATGCTCGTGCTCCTGAATCTTCACGCGTGTTCTCCGTGCAGCCACCTCACGGGCTCCCTGGGAACGGAAACTGTGTCTCACGCCGGTCAGAATGCTCTTCTCTGTCCACTGAATAGTCCAACACAGAATCACTCCTCTGTGATTATTTATGCTTTGTTATGTAGAACTGAAATAAAGAAAAAGTGAATTTAGACATTACAGCCATCAGGTTGAAGCTTAGTAATTGCATTAGGGAATTAAATGGAAGCAATTGAGCTTCTCGAGTTCTAATGCCACATCTTCGTATCCCCATCACCCCATACCCAGTGTCTAACAGAGCTCTTGGTCGAGGAGTTTCTTGATAAATGCTTACTGAATTGAACTGGACTGAGCTTAACATTCCCACCCAGAGTTAGAAGCCAGTCCCTGAACGAATTGCATTTAGAACATGAGTTTGACGTTACTGTGGTAAGGGGTATCCTACACGTCATAATTCCTAGTCAATATCGGGTATTTAGTCAAATAGACTCAGGTATAGAGAAGCATAGGCCCATCTGGCAAAAGGGCAAGGCACGGTGCTTTAGGTCCAGGTCCCCAATATCAACTATGAAAATAAAACGTCAACTCCAATGACAGCCCTGTCCTCAGCTGGTCACTGTTTACGCTAACAATTATAAACAGCTTGAACTTGCTGTCCTGAGAGGCAACACACCCTCCATTCTCTCTGCAGTGTAGCTGCCTTGGTGGATGGAACATGCCCCTCCTCCCTCCCTCCCCCTATCCTTCCCTCCCCCCTCCTCTCTCCCTCCCTCTCCCCTCCTCTCTCCCTCCTTCCCCCCTCCTTCTTCCTATCTTCTCTCACTTTTCTCCCCCCACCTTCTCTCCAGGACAAGGGGCAGAAGAGAGGAGACCTCCGGAATCTTCTGCTTCATCCTAGCAGCTTGGGGGCAACATCAACAGCTGCAATTTGGCTGCCCCAGCAGGTGCCTCAGGGCAGCCTTTCTAATGGGAATCCTGGAATCATGTCTTTCCTTAATGTGTCCTAAAGGCTGGAGGACATGAAGTGAAACAATGCTCCATGCTCAGTCCTGTGACTTTGTGTAATTATTGGTCTTACTTTGAAATTTAACTAAATGATACCCAAGGTAGAGCATGAAAAAAAAGAAAAAACAGGCTATGGTGTTTGAAAAACAAAACCGCTTGGTTTGTTGGTTTGTTCTTAGACCTTCACAGGCTCCTAGGTCACACGTTTCAGTTTCTCAGCAAGTGACATTCTCTGCAGAAGCTGTGTCAGTCTCTTGTTTGATGATGTCAGCCACAGCAGAAAGAAGCACTCCGTAGGCCCAGTGCTCAGCACCTTGGCGTGAGCTCCTGCCATCTTCTGTTCATGCTCATCACAGCTCTGTGCAGTGGGCATCCTCCTGATCCCTGTGGGAGGATGGAGGATGGAGGCGGAAGGGTGAGTGATGGCAGGATCACATGAGGGGTCTCTCCCGAGGTCGGGAGGGGAACCGGCCCAGGACCTTAGTGCCCATCGCATCCTTCTTCCTCCTCTTCTGCCTCTCTGTGACTCTTTGACTCAGGCTGCAGGGACAGACATGAGTATGTGCAGAGCCTGTGTGAACCCCGGGAATGTGTGCTCATATTGGCAGGGAGGGATGTGAGTGTGTACAGAGCGTGTGTGCACACCTTGGCGGTGTATGCCGGCGTTGGCAGGGACAGATGTGAGCGCGTATGGAATGTGTGTGCACACCTTGGGGATGTGTGCTGGCATTGGCAGGGACAGATGTGTACAGAGCGTGTGTGCACACCTCGGGGTGTGTGCTGTTGTTGGCATGGACAGACGTGAGCGTGTACAGAGCGTGTATGCACACCTGGGGGTGTGTGCTGGTGTTGACAAGGACAGATGTGTTCAGAGCGTGTATGCACACGTGGGGGTGTGTGCTTATGTTGTTTTGTAACCGGCAAATACGTGGCCCGTTGCGTCAGGCGGCCCTGCGCCCATGCTGAGCCCGTCAGTGGCCCTCGGGTTGGGGTCTCCATCTGCCCAGACAGCACTCGAGTGGCTTGAGGTTTCAGATTCTTCCTCTACGGATACTTGGGCCTCCTCAGGACCAAACATCAGAACCAGCCAACTGCAAACTACAAGAACGTTCAAATGCATCTTCAGTAGGAAAAACAAAAGCAATTGGAAAAATTTTCCAACGTGACCCCGTGGTTAAGCCTTTAGATACTCCAGCCAACAGATTGAGTCACTTTAAAATTCACACCAATTAAAATGGTTGTGAGAGTTGCAGAGCTTTACCGCTAAACCTTGAAATAATTGAAGCATTCTGCTCCACTTGCTTACAAACTAGGGTTGGGGATACCTTTCAGTCCAAAGTAGCAACCTTCTAAATCCAGCTTAAATGCGAGGCTCCCACTGACACAGGAAGAGACAGTGGCCCTTGATTATTCTCCTGTGTTCAGACACTGTCATTTTTTTTTTTTTTTTAATATCCTGATCATCACTTCTGCTTTTCCAATTCAAACTAAAGGGAGTTTAGTTCTGTTTTGGAGAAGCTGTGGTTAGTGGTTTCTTTTCATGGTTTGCTTAATCTCTTAAGTCTGGTGCTTACATTACCCAAATAGACTTTTCTTTAGTACGACAGTGCCATAACCCAGGGCTTCTCCCTCCATATCTGCTCCCCAGGAGGCTCCCTAGGAATGGGCGCTGGAGATCCAGCCCCTCTCCATGTGCCGTTTTCTTTGAGTCCAAGGTAGGTTTGGCTCAGAGAAGAAAAGAGGCCTCCGGGTTAGGTGTCTCTGACTGCTTGCTTGTGAAATGTTTAATGATAAGGCGACTTCCAAACTAATTTACACATTGATAGTTGTAGCTTGAAGTATCACCGCAGTCATAAGAACAAGAAACACTCCCATAAAGTAGATAAGCAGAAAAAAGCCATAGAAGTTTAATAAAGCGCAAATAAAATGGTGTTGTAAGAATGTCCAGTGGGAAATGCTCTCAGTCCAGCCAGATCCAGCTGTGGCGTCAGTCCAGCTGTGGCGTCCTCCTGTAAAAACATTCAGCCACGTGTGGCCCTGATCGCAATCACTACTCTGAATTGTGATCCAGAATGTTGTTGGGGGCCGATGCCGGGACTGTTCCAGCAGTTGAGTCTGATTGGGCGTCACGGTGGTGATGTGCTTAGCGCGGCCAGCTGGGCTGAGTGGTGGCCACCCGTGCACTCGCCACGTGCAGCCGTTATTCTGGTGATGGGGTTGAATGCGGCGCGGCTGGTCCACCTGGGCAATTAAAGTACTGGGAACCTAACCGCGGGCGGTTGCCTCCCGACATGGGAACTGTCTTTTTTATCCAGGGCCCTGTGGCGCTGCAGACCCCTGCCGCCATTGTGAGCTCACAAGGAGGTACTGGAGGGCTCTGCTGGGGCATGGAGGTCCCTGAGCAGGTGGTCACTTATTGCTTGTGGAGTGGTCCATGGCCTGTGAGTTTATTCTCGGGGTTTGTGTGGGCGAGGTTAAGCAGTTCACAGCTGGGCACTTACCCCTTACACAGGTGACACTAGTTAAAGTGGAATCTATATTAGCTCACACGGGAGTGTGTGAGGAGCTGGGAGGGTGGGGAGGCTTGGCCTCAGCACTAGGTTCCCGGTCTCCTGACATTTCTGCGTCTTCCAGTTGAGGGGCCGTCAGAGCCGCTGTGGGTCCTGAAGACAGTGGGTGCCATATGGACCAGGGGATGCAGAAGTCTCTAGAGGCTGCGGGAGGCAAGGAGACGGTCGCTTCCCCAGAGCCAGCCTTGCCGACACTTCGACGTTAGCTGGTGGGACCTGTTTTGGACTCCAGCTTCCAGAAATGTGAGAAAATAAGTCAGTGTTTAGGGCGCTAATTTTGGGGTGATTTAGTGGAGAAATAGAAAACTAGCCCACAAAGGTGCACGCATTGAAATGTGCTCTGTCCAGGTGTTCACAGTGGTGTGAGGGGGATGGCATCATGGTTCTGGGAACTGTGCAGTTTTACTGAAGGAAGGGGGCTCGCCATGCCTTTCCTCATATAACTGAAGGTATATATGCCTGCCACACTGCCCAGGAGATAGGGACTAGAATTCTGACTTTATTTCTTATGGGAACCAAGCCACAGTCAGAACACGGTGAGGGCCGAGACGAGCTTCCTACAGCCTGAACTGGGAAGAGGAATCGCAAGTAGTTTGTGTTTTTCTACACAGACCTGTCCTTTTCAGGTTTTGTTAAGTTTTGGAAAAAGGGAGAAGCCAGGCACACCTCGGCGAGGGACAGTGTTTCTGGAGGTGGTGCGGCTTCAGCCTGAACGTGGCCGTGTGGTTGGGAGGCTCAGAAACTGCCCTCCAAGGGCACTCATCTATTCCTTATTGCAGTAATACCTTGTTTACAGAAATCCACAGAAATTACAGTGTGGGAGGCTTCTGGTCTGGATGGGTTTGGACCGAGGTCACGGGGTGTTGTCCCAAGTGCTAATCCTGATCTGGCAAAGGCTCTGTTCCCAAACAATTATTCCACAGTTTCAGAGCCTATATCTGAGTGATAGTCTTTTAACTTTGTTGCATAAAAGGAAACAAAGTATGTCTTGAGGGTCCAAAAATCCATGTGGTAATCATGGCTGTAAACTCATACCTGGGGCTTTGGGATGGAGTGAAAACCACCGTCACCTGGCGTGGACGCTGCGTGGTATTTTTAGCGTGGTGGCCTGCTCGTGCCTTGAACTCTATCTGCAGTGTGAGCAACAGCTGTGCATTTGAGAAATGTGGACAGGTCAGCTTGCTCCTCCAGGGGCCTGCAGGCATTCGGGTGAGGGGCCTGGGATGAGGCCACATCAGTGGGAAGGAGCTTGGTTGTGTCAGCAGATATGTCTGCCTCTACAGGCCCGCAAGCCAGCCAGAACCCAGTTTTCCTTTGGTCATCTAATGCCAGAAAAAACCTGTTTCTTAGAGATTCTCATAATTTATATTAATGAACCGTTTCACCATACCTAAAATGTTATAAATGCATGAGGCTTTACAACTTGGCAGATGTGTAACTCACCTGTCGTTGTATCAAACTGTTGAAGATATTTGTTTCACTTGAAGGTTTTTAACATTTTATGTGCAAAGCAAATGCCAGTAGCATTTTGCAGGAGTATTTTGGAATTTTAAACACAGTGGGATAGTGCTGGGTCTCTGGGATACTGGTGAGGTGGACGTGACCTCAAGCTCTTGTAGCTTGCAAGCAGGATTGCTAAATTGTCACAACTGCAGTGCTGGAAAGTCAAAGTGGATTTCTGTAAATGAGGTATTAGTGCAATAAGGAACAGATGAGTGCCCGTGGAGGGCAGTTTCTGAGCCTCCCAGATACCCCAGGAGGAAGCGGGGGACGGGGGCAGTTACCCACCAGAACCTGGACGGTGAAGCTGGGTTTGCTGGTGGCCCTGCTTGGCAGGTCATTACGTGCAATAAGAAACAGGTGAGTGCCCTTGAGAGCGGTTTCTCGGCCCCCTTCAGAACCGCAAGTGGAAGACGCTCCAAGGTGGGGGGTGGGGGTTCGGTTAATCCACAGGAGCCTGGATGGTGGAGCTGGGTTTGCTGGTGGTCCTGTGTGGCAGGTCATTACATGCAATAAGGAACAGGTGACTGCCCTTGAGGGCGGTTTCTCGGCCTGCTTCGGAACTGCAAGTGGAAGACGCCCCAAAGTGAGGGGGGGCTGGTGGTCGGTTATCCAGTGGGGCCGGATTTGCTGGTGGCCGCTGCGTGGCAGGTCACTGCGTGGAGCGATGGGAGGTGAGTGGAGTGGGAATAGAGGATGCACCCTCCACAGCTACTGCTGGGAGTTGGCTCTGGTAGCAGAAGGGGCATAGATAGAGGGATTCCCATCAGGGGCAACACGACTGGGGTCCCACGTGTGGTGGATGCCGAGGTGTGGCTATATGTAATCTCAGTCTGCACAGCCGTCCTGGTGAGTGGGTTCAGTTACCTTCCCATCTCACATTTGAGAAATCTCGGGGGCTCACATCACAGCTAGGTGGGTTGGAACTAATGTCTCAGGCAGGACGTTGGCCCCAGAGCCCAGATCTTACCCGCCCCCGCTCTTTTCAGTCCACCAAGCTTGTAGAGAGGGTTGTGTGGTGGTGGGTGGCGGCTGAGAAACCAACACAGTAGAAGGCGGGGAGGAACTAAACCAGGCAGGAGACACAGGCAGTGCTTGGGAGGTCTGCACGGGGTGTGGGTGTGGGAGACACCTCTGGGCCAGTGAACCCCGTTGTGTGCTCCTGGCTTGCCCAACCTTGGCCCTCAGCCACATGCTGCGTGCTTTAGGTGAAATCTCAGTCGCTCGTGTGGTGCGGGCATCTTTTCTCCCTGGCTTTGCCTCTCTTTAAATCACGGAGTCTCAGTGGGGATGGCGGGGCGGATGGTGGTCCATGGAATTTGCCCTCCACCTCCCCATCCTTGTCCTGTCCTGTCTGGCCTGTTACCTGAATCTGTGTCTCTTCAGAGCCTGCAAATGAGTGGAGGCCACGACAGCCTCTCGCTGACCGACCTCTCAAACTTTTATTCATCAGAATAGTGTTAAATGCCGATTCCTAGGCACCCCCATTGGACTCTACGCCTGCCTAGCATGGGTACTTTGGGGAAGGTAGAGGATTGCTGGGCTGTTCCAGGGGGGAATTTGCATTGTTGAATGTCTATTGTGTTCCTTCCAGCACTCTACTTTCCACGCACACGTGGCATTAAACCTGGAAGACCTCTGGGTGCTGTGCTGGTGAGGAAGCCCCGGCTGGACGAGGGGCTGCTGGGGCTCGAACTTGATTCCTGGGCTGGGGGCTGGGGGCTGCGGGCTTCGGGCTTATTCTCTTCAGTGGGTCTGCTGATGGGATGCCCTGAGAAGTCCTGCTGTGCACTCAGGGGAAGGTGCAGAGACAGGCTCAGAAAAGACAGACCATGGATTTAAAAATTCCTACTGGAAAATCTTTTATGAGCAAAGTAATTTGCATCTAACTGAAGACAATCATTGCTTGAATAATTGGTTTGTTTACAAAGTTGGTCCTATGAACAGATTAAAGTTTTCATTCATGCCTTATCTATAATGTGAATAGGAGCTATTACCGCAACTTAAATTAGCTTTAAATTTCGTATCAGATTGCAGTCCAGATTACAAACGGCTGCTTGATAATCTAATTGATAAAACGGAGGAATTTAGTGCTTGGAACCCAGAGTGAAGGGAACAGAATTGCTTTGGTTTCTCAAAAGGGTGTTGACTGAGTGGTGACCTGGGGTGAAGAGAAGTGGCTAGAGTCATTACACTCGAGGAGATGATCTGCCCCCGCCTTTCTCAGCTGTCTTCTGGACAAAACAAAGGGTGATAAATGGAAAAAATTCAGCACTGAGTTCGTCTATGCCCTGAGCTTCTCATACGGTCATTAATGGGCTGTATCTGTGAAGCCTCCATACAGGCACAAAGGAATTAGGCTAGAGTAAGGCGGCCGGCGACCTCTGGCGTCTGGACCGCGTGTCACTTCCTAAAGCCCTTTTGGGTGAAATGACAGTGGCAATGTCGTTGTTCGGAGGAGTGTAATCTCACGTATGAGATGCAGATTTTAAATGTTGCAGATTTTAAACACCAAAGTCAGGAAGCTTGGTGGGAGTGGCTGTCTTCCAAGTGGTTTTCTGTGCTGCCATGGATGAGGCGTGGATGTGTCATCTGTTGGTGAGATCCACTGGTGAAGGGGCTAAGCAAACCATGGAGGTCGGGGGTGTGAAGCTGCATCTCTTCTGGCATCCCAAGGAAATACATCTTGTAAAACTTGTGAATTTGACCCTGACCCTAACCCCAACCCTGAGTGTTGAAGTCTGGTGCAGTGTCTTGAGCCCTCTTCTGCATTGAGGGTGAGTGACTGTAAATGACCGATTCCTGAGTGGTGAAAGTTCAAATGTAGCTTCCCTGAGGAAGCCAGACCTCGGTCACCCGTATCTCCATTGTAAACACTGCGGCCCCTACGCGGGTGGCTGCAAGTTTCCAGGCCTTCCTTGGAGAAGCAGCCGTGAGGTGCTTGATGATTTGATAACATCAGCCACCTTCTGTCTTCTGTCTAATCACGGTACAAATGATTCTCCTACAAGGAAATGGATCTGGTTTCTTCCTGATCGTTGGAAGAAGCAGCCTGCCTAGGGACTCCACCGTCCTCTGCACTTTCACAGCGAAGCCTGTGTCTGTCTCCAAGGAGTGTCACGTGTGTCGTGGGAATCGCTTCCTTAATTCTTCCTGCTTTTGATAGCTCGGGTAGCTCTGCCTGTTTCAGCCGGGATGAGCAGCGGGTGGTCTCTGGCTGCTGTGGGACTAGGGCTTGGGGGTGCATCATCACATCCGGTGGCCTGTCCAGGTGGGCATCATTGTCTTTTGCCTGTTGCCTGAGGCAGCTGTGATGCCATGGGGGTCATGCTTGTCAGGGCCAACCCAGTTCTTCCCGTGTACACCTCTCCTGCTGGAGTGCCTTTCCTTATGATGACTTGTTGAATTAACGTGGAGAATGCAGAGAGGCTCTGGGCCTCTCTCTCTCCCATTCTTACTCCCTGGAGCTGTGAAGCCCGAGAAGGGAGCCCATAGCCAGAGGCTCCTTTAAATTTAATTAGAATAAAGATTTGATTACATAGCTAAACACATTTGAAAAGAACTTCACAGATTAAATTCCAGATTCAACCCTTCAGGCCCAGTGGCCACGTTTCGGGGCTCAGCAGCTGTAGGTGGCTGTTGTCTTTCTGTGTTGGCTGAGCAGATTGGGGCGTTTCCAGTTCAGGCAACTCTCTTGCATGGCTCTGCCTGTGGTGAGGGCACCTAGGCTGGAGAGCCTCGTGGGGATCCCTTAGGCCTCCGGCTGCAGCCAGGCTGCACGGTTCCTGTGCCCCGGGTCCTCTGCAGGCCCAGATGGATCCCACCACAGAGCCAGCACTGCTAGACTTGGGTACTGTGTGCAGACAGCAGAGGGTCACGTCCGGGCCTTGCAGGGGCTGGGGTGACTGGCCTCCTTGGCCAGGCTTCTGTTTCCGAGTCTTCAGGGGAAATGCATCCACCATCCACCATCCACACCGTGCACCAGAGGAAAACTGCAGGCTTCTCTGTGGATGGTGAATTGAGATCATGCAGAGCGACTAGGTTTGGGCTCCTGACCAGCGTGGAACCTGATACCTTTAGGTGGAACCTGACATGCCTCCATGTGTACATGGCAAAGAGAATGCAGCATTGTCAGCTTGAATCCAGATGTGCTCCCGTTTTGAGGTGGAAGGTTCTGGGAGTATTGGCCATTGGTGATTGTGCTGCCGTGGAGGACTTTGAATGCAGGCACTGGTTTGGGATAACCCTGGTTTCCTGGTCCTGTATGTGGGCATCCCTGAATATCCCGGACTGGAGGAAGGCAGGGCAGATGGGAGGGTGACAAGAGGTGTCAGGTGTTTCCAGCTGTGGGGAGTGATGCCATCAGATGGCCGAGATCAGGATGGTGGTGGCCAGGGACCAAAGCAGGGGTGCGTGGAAATGCCATGTTCCTCGGAGCATGGGGAGGACCTCTTGAACTCTATTCCTGGGCAACAGTTCTTCCATTCTCAGGAATCTGTGCCATTGTAATTGAGTAGCAAATTCTGTAATTGCTCTAATTACTTACTGTTAAGTCCCCATGCCAATTACCATAAATTAGCAACAGTGATAACAGTTTGCCTGGTCAAACCTTACCAAGAAAAACCAGTGGACCTAGTTTTAGTTGCCTCCAGTTCCCTCCAAATCAGATTCCTTAGCGGCTTGTGTCCCCACACTTGCTGCAGTTCCTCCTGGGCCTGGCAGGCACATTCCAGACATTCACATCTCAGCTCAGATGCAGGCGTGCACATTATTTATAGAAAATCGCACTGCGCTGTGATCGGCTTGAGCTGACGTTCTCTAGGTGGGAGGTGGAGGTTCAAAAGTTCTAATGGGATGAAATTAGAAATATGAATTTTAAAAATTCACGTGTTATGAACTCTGTTCAGTGATTTTCTCTGAAATGAGAGACTATTTGCAGATGAGGCAGTCAGCCTGCAGCTCTCCTTAAATCTGTCCTAGACCTCGATGCCATCCTTCGGCCTCTTCCTGGGTGTGGGGTGCTCTGCTTGAAGCAAAACCAAAGGAAAGAACGTGGTCTGCATCACTACTGCAGCCAGCTCAACGCGCACACCCACTGGGAGGGGGGTTTGATCACTTAACATTTTAAATGCATTTAACATTCAACCAGCAAGTCAGCCAGTGCTTTCTGTACGCAAGCTGCCTGGCTCATGGGAACCTGACACTTGACTCTTAGGAAGAGAGTACTTGCTTCTGTGGAGTGTCAATATTTGTCTCATTTCTTGAGACTCTGCTCAAAGTGATGAACGTGAGTAAATTAGGACCTTTTTTTGTAAATTGGGCCACAGAGCTCTCTAGGCAGAGTCAGGGGAGTAAACGGCTGTGAAAGATGCCGCCTGATGTGAGCCACGGCCAGGCACTTTGGAACCTGGGATCCCATCTCCAGCCTTTCAAAGGACACAGACGAATATAAAATGCAGATGGGAGAGTTCATAATTTGGGCATCTCTGTTCTTTTGAAATCAAAGTGCAAAGAAAAAGTTTTGCCTTGAGGTCTTAACCCATACTTGTTTTTCTCCTGAGGTTTTAAGATTTTCTTAACTGCTTTTCTCTCCCCCAATCCTTGAGGAAGTTCTATCTTCATATCTTCTTAAAAGATATGGTTAAATTCAACACTGAAATATAAAAACATGCTTTCATATTTTTCTTTAAACTGAGGTATCTGACATTGGTGAAGAACTAACTGGGAGTATTGGTTTATTTTTATTTTTTTGAGACAGTCTTGCTGTGTTGCCCAGGCTGGAATGCAGTGGCACGATCTTGGCTCACTGCAGCCTCACCTCTTGGTTCACGCCATTCTCCTGCCTCAGCCTCCTGAGTAGCTGGGATTATAAGTGCCTGCCACCGTGGCTGGTTCATTTTTGTATTAGTAGAGACGGGGTTTCAACATGTTGGCCAGGCTGGTCTTGAACTCCTGACCTCAGGTGATTCGCTCACCTTGGCCTCCCAAAGTGCTGGGATTGCAGGCACGAGCCACCACACTCGGCCTGGGATATTCTTGATTATAATTGTAACATATCCCTTTAATAAAAACAAAACAGAACAACAACAACAAAACAGCTGTCTGAAAAGTCTCGAAATTAAAGAGCTCACTTGGACAGGGATTTGGACACCAGTTGAATGGCCCAGCACACCATAGTTACATGGGCCACTCGGCCTGTTAGGTCCTTAGGGTATTTGAAGTCATATGGATATTTGCATTTCTGCCTCTGGATATCGTGTTAGTATTCGGCTAGTGTTTGAGGGCCAGGCTCAGATCCGGGAAAACAAGAGCCCCTGCCCTCACGGCACTTCTCTTCCATGTGTGTGTGTCAGGAAAATAGAAAGCATAAGATATTTTTTTCAATGAGCTGGGAAGATGGAAAAACAAGCTTAAGATGTTTACTTGTTCAGAAGAAGGGAAGTGCAAGGAACACTCAGCTTTGTTGCTGCTGAAGGAGGCCCTTGGTGGAGGCTGTTTCAGAGGTGGGGTTTCTCTGAGAAAGGTGGTAAGAGGCAAATAGGATGCCCCATCTGGTTTGCCAGAGATGGGGAAAGTTAGTATCCCCAAAACAGCTTCAGCATTCTGGCAAAGCTTTGGAAAACCAGCTACGGTGTAGGACCTTGTTGGCCGCTGGGTAGAAGGAAAACATTGCTGGTCCTGAGGACTGTACTGTTGTTCCACTGCTATAAAGAACTATCTGAGGCTGGGTAATAAGGAAAAAAAATGTTTAATCGGCATACAGTTCTGTGGGTTGTACAGGCTTCTACATCTGGGGAAACTTACAATCAGAGTGGAAGGTGAAGGGGAGGCCGGCATGTCTTCACATGGCTGGAAGGGGAGAGAGAGTGAAGGGGAAGGTGCCATGCACTTCCAAACAACCAGATCTCAGGAGAACGATCATGAGGACAGCACTTGGGGGATTGTGCTAAACCATTAGAAACCACCCCCATGAGTCAATCACCTCCCACCAGGGCTCACCTCCAACATAGGGTTAGAGTTCAGCATGAGATTTGGGTGGGGACACACAGCCACACCATGTCAGGCTTCCCATTCTTCTCCTGCACGTGCTTCGCAAATGGTTCTGTCATTGGTTTTTGTTTCTGTTGATACATAATATACGTACATATTTTCAGAGTGCATGTGATACCTTGATTCACCCCTATATTGACGAAATCTGTGTACTTGGGATGTCTTTCACTTTAAATAGTTTCTTTTCCTTGTGCTGGTTATGTTAAGTTATTCTCTCCTAGCTGTTTTGAAATACACAGTAGATGACCCACTGCCATCCCCCTGCTGATTTATCAATAGTAGGTCTCGTGTTCCCATTAGGCTGTGTGTTTGTGCACATTACCAGCCTCTGCCCATCCTGCTTATGAGTGGGCTCTGCTGGGCCCTGTTGACCACCTACTTTTGGCCTCCATGAGATCTGCTCTCAGCTCCTGCTTATGAGTGAGAACATGCGCCGTTTCCTTGCTTGACTCGTTTGCTTAACGTAATGTCCTCCAACTCCATCCATGCTGCCGCGGATGACAGGGCTCTCTGCTGTGTGGTGGAGTATTGCTCCTGTGTGTGTTCGGGCCACGTTCCCTTCATCCCCTGTTGACGGGCACTCAGGTGATTCCAGACCTTGGCTACTGTGGATGGAAGCTGAGAGCAGTCACTGGCTTTATACTCGGGGGACGTGAGCCACTTTGATGTTCTCAAGCAGCCTATCCCCAAAGCCCTCCGTAGAATGCCGCATTCGTTTGTACTCATGGCTTCTTCCACTAGGATGAACAGCTGGGAAGGGGCTTTGAGTGAATGCTTGGGTTTCTGTCTTTAATTGGTACCGAGCTACACTGGCCAAGTAGAGGTCCCAGTGACCCTGGACACTACCTCACATAAGGTCCAAAGATGCAGTTAGGTTCTTTTTTTAACTTAAAAAAAAAATGCTTTTGACCTGGGTAAGCTATGGCATTATCAGTTAGAGTTTTTCATATTGGAAAGGTGTATATTTTATTTTCTAAGAAGGAAAGAAATCCTGTTAAATACTCTAACCAGAGATTAAATCATGTCAAGGAAAGAGGTACTATTTTGGGGGAAAATTACCCCTTCATGTCAAAGATCAAGGAGATGACTTACATTGTTTAATTGAGTTAATTATGAAATCTTAAGTGGTTTTAAGAAGATGAGCTGTGGATCCTACAAGACATGAGACTGATACTGATTTAATGTTAGTCAGCCCTGACAGAATGTGGCTAATATTTAAAGCTTGCTCCAGTATTGCTTGATAGATTGTAAGTTAATGTAAAGATCTGTTTGACGCTTTTATTTTACAAAATATTATTGAGAAAAAGTTTGACAGCCAAGGAACGGCCTTCAACCAATTTCTTCCTAATTTCTATCACCAGAAAATTTTGTCCTGTTAATTCCAGAATTTACTTTTGGAAAGTTCCCGTAAGGAGAGCAGAGGTATTGGTGGTTGAATGGTGACTTGAATTTAGGTGAAGATCGTTAAATATTTCATAGTCATGTTTGTCTTGGTGGTTTTAGCAATTTTATATTAAACTTAGAACTGTGAGTCAAACCAAATCTGTTCTTTTGCTTTTGTGATACTCCTTTGTATGACTATACTGGTAAAGAATGATAAAATGTGTATTGGGTATTTTTTCTGTGTAGATATTAGGATTTTTAGGGGAACAAATTAATCATTCTTCTAATATACACTGTTGCTGTGTGTTGGGTCCTTTGTATATTAGTTGAATCACTCTAATGAGGACCACTTGAAAGTCTGTTTCTATAGCAGATGTTTTATATGTTGACTTGTGTTATGCAAAATCCTTCATCCTCTAAGAAGACTAAGCAATGGGTTGGAGGAGAGATTTAATCACCCATTAGGTCTATTCCGAATGCCCAGAATTGAATGCAAGTACTAATTATGTTTTTGAAGTGGTGTGTGTGTGTATGGGTGTGTGTGGTGGGCTCCTTTTTAGGTCATGGGAGGGAGGTAAAGCGAAGATGAGATTTGCTGATGAACATTTGTGCATATGCTAGTGGAGAAGTCATATGACTTGACTGCACCTGCGTACTCTGATTTTGGTTTCGTTAGTGTCCGTAGCCACAAGCCTCAACTGCCTCTGGGACCCACCCTGAGGGGCTGTGGTGAGGGTTATTACAGAGTCGTGCGTCTTAGTGAAGGGCACAAACGGCCTTGTGGGCCTACTTTGGCTTTGTTTGAACGTCTAGATTGTTAAACTAAGTTTAACATTTTGAGGATTATAAATTGTGATTCTTGTCTAAGAAGAGGTTTCTGTTGTCTCTGAAGACAGGAGCCCCAATACAGAGGGTCCCTGGCTCCCAATTGTTACATATCTGATTTTTTTTTTCAACCTTGTGATGGTGTGAACTAGTCACACTCAGTGCATTGTTTGGCCCAAGATGGGCTGCCTCTGGATGAACCCGTTGTAAGTTGAAACTATGATGTCAAATGCACTTTCTATTTAGGATATTTTCAGCTTACGCTGGGTTTATTGGAACAGTTTCATCCCATGGTAAGTCAGGGAGCATATGTGCTCATAAAAGTGGAGACGATCTCATAGATACCGTGAGATATAGTGTCTCTGATGTTATAGAGATACGATGAAAACAATCAAGTGGGACTTGGAAGCCTTGGAGGGACTCACATGGGCGGCTCCTGGAATGCAATCTTGAGCGCCACTGGCTTCTGGATGTGACATCTGTACCTTCTGCTTAGCCCAGTGTGTTATCGGCTGCTCTCGAGGGCAGAGAGGTCCAGCGTTCCTGTGTTTAGGTATTTGAGCTGCCTTAAGAGGCTAGGTCAATACTCACTGGTGTCTTCAGGGCTTTAGGCCTTCTGAACAAGCAGGAGGAAGCACGACTTTGTAGAGCTTTGGAAATCTCAACGGACTTCAGGGCCATCCCCTTTGGCAGGAGAGAGCCCCACTGGAGGCGAGCAGGGTGCCGTGCGGGCCTCTGCTGGGCCCAGGCATGTAGGGACGTTGTGAGGGCCACAGGACACAGATCGGTCTTGATTCACAACTGGTGTCGATGGCCACGCAGCATTTCTGCCAGGTACATGAGTGCGGGGACTTGGGTTTTGGGGTGTGCGTCCTGGTTGCCTAGTTGCTTGGAAGACCCCCATTCAGACCCCAGCCTGAGTCACCGTGACAGGCTTCCTGCTTCACACGCCACACGGAAGCCGTGGCGTCGGTCACTGACGTCCACCGGGTGTCAGATGTGCGTGTGTATCTTCCTTGGTCTCGGGATGTGTCTTGTTTTGAGGTTATAGTAAACGTTCTTTACGAGGGGTTTTGGATTTTTTATGTTGTTTGCAAGGAGGCAGCAGGGAGTGCTTGAGCAATGAGATCCCCTTTCCAACCAATACAATTTCAGATCCCAGCAGGTAATTAAGGCAGCGGAGCTGTGGGATCACCTTTGCAACCAATGAGAATTCAGATCCCAGGAGGTAATGACGGCAGCGGGGCGGGTGGCAGAACCCTGAACTGTGGCTGTTTCTGGTGTCTTGCCCCGCGGACAGAGCGTGCTGGGGCCTCCGTGGTCCTCTGTGGGGTGAGTGGAGCGCATGAACTGGGTGCTGCTGGGCCCTGGCTGGCTCCCCAGCCCGGGGTTTATGCAGGACTCGTTAGACAACTTGGAACCCAAAAGCAGCACGAGGAGAACGGGATTGTGCCTTTCTGGATCCTTGGTGCTTCCCAGTCTCAGACACTGAGTAGGCTCTGAGGGGTCTCGCCGGGAAGACTTGCACAGTCGGCCCCCAGGATGGAGTGGGGCTGCAGCGGGTCTTGCAGGAGCTGGAAGTGGGGGTGAGTGTCTCGCAAGCGGGACCTTTCAAGTGGGCCCAGCAGGATGCATCTGTGGAAATGGTGCCACCTAACGCAGGGCTGCGGCCAGCAGGACCTGAAAGGCTACAGCGGGCTGTGTTTCTGCTCTCTCTCGAGTCTCTGCACGGTTTTCCTTGGTTTTTGTCTGTTTGGAGGACGCTTCCCCCTTTCTTGCGCTTACCTAGCCTTCTGAGCTTCTTTGTTGAGTACGACAAAGCCCTGAGAAGGCATTTTTATCGCATAATTGTGTTATCCTGGTGGCTGGATAAATGACCTGCAAATGTGGGTGACTCAGTAGCTCTGAGGGTGTTCAATATCCAAGACAGAGGTGGGAAGGAAATGTTCAGGGAGGCATCAGAGGATCTGTTCTCTGCTTTACACTGGGGCCCTGGTTTGCTGACAGTCTTCACACTCGATCCAAAATGGGGGATAATGAAGTCTCACGGATTCGGCTTCAGCTGAGAGCTGCCTCCAGCAGAGTCTTGTGTGAGTAACAGTTTCTATGTTTGGTGCGAAGGGCGGGCGTCAGTCAGTTGATCTTATTTGTGGTGGTGCTTATGGTGGGTTTTCCGTAAGGAATGTAGACTTTATTAGCTTTGGCAAGGGAATCCTGAGTGATAAATTGGAAGAATGTCTCAGGAAATTCTGGAACCTGCAGTGAATCTGGAATCTGTATGAAATTGAGATTTGGATTCTCACGATTTCCTAATGCTACCCCGAAACCCAGTAGTTGAGACAGTCGTAGAGCTTCAGTTGTGCTGCCCCGGTTCCCCATTTTAAAAGGAACACGTTGCTTTCCTCTAGAATGTTCTGAGCTCTGAGTGCTGCCGGCAGAGTGACCAGCTCTCTGCATCAGAGGGGAAGCCAGGGCTGCGTTCACGGCGTCGCGGCAGCCGGGAGCTGACCCTGGACCTCAGGCACGTGTGATGCTGACCATTTTCTGTAAACTCCAAGGGTGTAGTGGTCTCCTTGGCCCTTTACAGTCTTCTGAAGCTTTTGATGTGTCTGCACTTTGTAGATTTTTCAGAAGTAGACAGCCTTTTCCCACACCCTTGGGCTGAGTTTCCTCAGAGGCTGGTGTGTGGGAAGCACCACACCCACATTCTGACAGGGAAGACTCTGGTACCCAACTGAGGTCAGAGTGGAAATTTGTTCTTCCTTCCCTCCAGTCTGGTCCAGCTGCTCCCTGCTTGGCCAGAAGAAAATCATGCTTATTCAAGTCGTAGGCAAACCCCCGAAGTCAAACATTTGTCTTTTTTCTTTAATATGCCCATTTAGTTTATATGGAATGATAGCTAGAGAAATGCCTTTTAGGGGAAAATTAATTTCCTTAATTACAGAGAACTTTTTGGATAAAAATCAGGAGGCTATTTTGTAATAAGATCTAGTTAAATACTACAGTGGAAAGCTCCTTATATTTGATCTTACACTTGGGCCCTGTGTGCGTGTCCGCATGCTCGTGCTCATGACGCCAGGCACAGATGTGAACTACAGGCACAGTACATACTTTCTGGTTGCTTTTTTGAACGTCTTATTGCTTGACCTCTCCGACTCAAATGTTGAGTTATGTTGATTCTGTTCAGAATGTTTATCCCTCCGTCTAGGGTCCAGTCGTCTTTCAGGGAGGAACCGTCTTCCTCATCTCTGTCTCCTACAGTATTGTATATTTAATAGTCAAATATTTATAGGTTACATGGGTGACTGATCTGTTCATTAGGAGGAAAACAATGCCAATTTTCACATCATTATAATGGACTTGTTAAATGATTGTTAGTATAATGAAGTTTCCATGGCAAAAGAGGCTTTGCAGATGTGAGTGTAACGGACAGTGAGATGGCGGAGGACCCTGGGTTGTCCAGGCGGGTCCAGTGTCTTCACATGTGCCTTTTGAGAAGGCAGTACGAGGGTCTGCCTCAGAGGAGGAGACCTGAGGACGAGATAGAGGCCAGAGGGCTGTGGGGGTGAGGGCAAGTGTGGGGCAGGGGCAGGGTCCGGAGGGGTGCAGGGCTGAGGCCGGGGCAGTGGTAGGAGGGGTGTGGGGCTGTGAGCCAAGCTGCATGGTGGCTTCTATGAATTGGGAGACTCCAGGCAGGAATACAAGCTACTGAGCCCTTGACTTCAGCCCTGGGACTCCTGACTCCCAGGGCTGAGAGGAGGTTTGCATTTGTGGTAATTTGTTGCAGCAGCAATAGGAAGCTACTGCATTGTATCTGTTCTTCACCTCCAAACCTTTGAAAAGTAACCCTGTTGTATTGGCCTTTTGTGTGCCCTAAATTCTAATGAGATGGTTTGTAGGAAATAATGGACACAAACGATGGCGGAACAAAAAGTTGGACAGAAGCAGTGTCTTCTGTGGTTCTGTAGTTTGGGTCTGGGAAGTTAGATTTCGGTCAGAGTGTGTGGTCTTGTTCAGCGTATACCTGGAGTACTTGTTCAGAGCTCCTGGGGGAGTGGTCTTTAACACTGTTAGGATTAAAACTCCAAGCACATCAGGGCCAGAGTTCCTGAGTCAGTGTTAGGCGACCTTTGAATAAGAGTTGGCATGTAGAGTCTGCCCACTTTACTAGTATGAAGAAGCAAAATCTTTTTTTTTTTTTTTATTTTTTGAGATGGAGTCTCGTTCTATCACCCAGACTGGAGTACAGTGGCGAGGCCTCGGCTCACTGCAAACTCCGCCGCCTGTGCTCAAGTGAGTCTCCTGCTTCAGCCTCCAAATTGCATGATTTATTTTCCTGTTTTATATACTTAGTATGTGAAAACTCTGCAAACTTTATTAATACAAATGACATGCCAGAACTTAGGAGAATCTGGTATTTTCCCATGCAAATTAGTAGTGATGTGGAATTCCTGGGCTGATTTGGTTTTATAAGACATGGGGCAGATTCTTTGCCTTATTTCTGTGGAACTAACAATTGTTAATCACCCAGCACTCTTACCTCCCCCAACAGCTCAGGTGAGGGGGGTGTTACCCCCACTGTCGTGATGAGAGGCAGGAGACTGAGGCTTAGATGAGCAGGTGACACATTACTGTCCAGCCCCACCCACCCTGTAGTTTCCTGCCATGGCTCAGCTGTCTTCCTGCAAGAAAGGACAGACACCCTGGTGCTGGGTAGAATTCCTTGTGAACCCCTTTCCATCCTCCAGGGAGTTCTTGCTTTACAGTGGTGGCTCATGGGGAGTCCTCTGGCCCACTGAGAAAGTGACTCATGTTGTGACATTACTGTCTCTGTCCGGCTGCTGTCGATTGGGTGATTTGTAAAGAGACATTTATTGCTCACAGCTCTGGAAGCTGGAAAGTCCAAGGTCAAGGCAGTCCAAGGTCAAGGCACCTGCACATCTGGTGCCCCAGGGCCTGTGGCTCACAGACGGCAGCATCTCGCCGGGTCTTGCGTGGCAGCGGTCATCTCGTCAGAACTCACGTGGTGGAGGAGCAGGAGGGCTCCTCCAGGCCTCCCAAGAAGGACACCAACCCTAGTCCTGAGAGCAGGACCTCCCAAAGGCCACACCTCTTAATGTATCCCTTCGGAGATGGCTTCAGCATGAGGTTTTGGGGACATTCAGGCCAGAGCCATTGCTCTGCTGGGGTGTTAGGGCTGCATGGCATCATTACTGCAGCAGAGCCACAGCTTCTTATCTGCATTTGCTGCAGGAGAAGGACGCAGGTGCCTGTGCAAGTTGGGGTTCGGTGCAAGAAGTGGAGACCCTCTGGGAATCTTAGCAGGAGGAACTTAAGGACTTTGAGAACTGACACCTTAGGACTGTAGTTTTCTTCAGACTGTAAAAACCTTGGTGTGTGATAATACTGAACATTGCCTGAGCCCTGTGATCCTTCAAAACAGTGATGGTTAAGACATTCCCCTTCCCCACAACTGCGCCCCCACTTTTACTTCAAGAAGCCCGTTCCCATGTGGCTTAGGCTGACTGGTGGGATGACCATTTACCGAGGACAAGACCAGGTACAGGCCTTCAAACCCCCCTTCTCTGCCTTATAAGTGATTAGCTAAACTGCCTGTTCCCACTGATCAATCACTTCCCACCTTGAAATGGTTCTTCGTGGTGCATTTGCGCCTAGGGGGATGGACTTGTCTTTGACTGTCGCCTCCCACAGAGGACAGTTAGGGTGGGCAGGAAAGAATTCTCTGCTACAGGTCTGCATTCCTGGCTGTTTCCAGAAGTGGGAATTCTGGTGCCCTGGAGTGTGGGAATGGATTTCTAGTGTCCCAGCTTCAGGTGGAGTTGAAATTGAGTGAGGCAACCCACCACACCCATCTGGAGCCAGGGACTAGAGCCATTTTTAAAGTGGCAGTTTCTCCATAAGATTACCCAAAAAATGCGCTCAGCACGTTTCTTTCTTTCTCATATGCATTTGGCCATCTAAAATGGGAATGGTGGTTTTTTGAAGCATGGATGTAGTTTTAAATTTTGAGTATTGTAAACCTTAATGTAGCTGCTTAAAATGTTTGCCTGATTATCTGGAGATTTACTAAACCTTTGGAGTGGTAATAATGAGTTGATCTATATGACTTTGCTTTCTATGATGCAATGAAAGTACTCTAATTAAAACCTCTGCAGTTGGGTCAGCACGCGATTGGCCAAAACAAATTCTGCTTTTTGGGTTTCTTTAATCAAACAAGGGAGTAGAGTGTAGGCTGAAGTGGCAAATTCATTTCAGAGCACGCCAGAGCCCTCGTGACACCACAGAGCCACACCTAGGAAGATGTGGTTTCTGTAACAAGCTTTGGAAAACCAAAGTTCAACTTAATTATCCAACTTTGTTACAGAAAAAGCTTAGACCAGATGGCCAAAGACCTGATTGTTTCATGGTTGAGACGTGGTTAGAAAATTGCCCTTACTTGGTGCCAATCAGTGTTGGTCCACAGTGATACTCCTCCAACCTCACTGAATAGTTTGGAGACTGATATGAGACTGTGAAAATCTCCTTAAGGTGAAAAGGTCTCTGGAGCACCTGGGAATATCTGCACACCCGTGGCCATTCCCCTATAAGATGGAAAGGACGGCTGGGTCACGCGGGAGCATCCGCACACCAGTGGCCATCCTGTTTAAGACGGAAAGGGCTGCTGGGGTGCCCCGCAATGTCTGCACACCCGCGGCCATTGTGGCTGTCCCCCTTTCTGCTCAGTCACCTCTGTGTTCCCGCATTCAGGCTTTGGGACACTCATGAACAGCTCGTACCCTGGGCTGGTGAGGAAAGAGTGGGAGGTTGTTCTGAGGCTCTGTCACTGTCTGCCCTGTCATGAGCTGGGCAAGGCAGTGGCAGTGACCCTGGAGGAGTCTGGTCAGTGAGGGCTCCGGCAGGAAGTGCTGAGGCTTGAGGTGGCTCTGCCAGTCGTCACCAAATGTCTTCCCTCTTATTTCCATGATTCCTTCTAGTTCTGCACCTTGCACTGCAGAGTCTCTGTGTGTCTATAAATACACATGAGTTACGATACAGGTGTCTCTTTCCCCTCTTTCAGGGGCTGGGCCCAGGGAGTGAAGTGCAAGACTCCCTTACTGCTGGATGCCCACCAGCACGAGGCACTGCCTGCCCTGCTGACGAATGCCTACAGCGAGTCCTGGAAGCCTCCTTCTGAGCACCTGGCCTGTTGACGGTGTATACGGGAGACAACGGAGCTCCCCTTGCCCCACCCTGAGCAGAGACTGGGGAGGCGGGGGCAGCACTGCCCCCATGGTGCATCCTTGGTGCATGGAGGAAAGTCTGTTTAGCCGGGCGAGGTGGCGGGCGCCTGTAGTCCCAGCTACCCGGGAGGCTGAGGCAGGAGAATGGCGTAAGCCCGGGAGGCGGAGCTTGCAGTGAGCTGAGATCCGGCCACTGCACTCCAGCCTGGGCGACAGAGTGAGACTCTGTCTCAAGAAAAAAAAAGAAAAAAAAAAACACAGCCCATCCTCTCAAAAGCAGGGTGACAACCACATTTACTTCTGGAATCTTAAGAAAGGGCCTGTCTCTTTGAGAGAAGAATGTGGCATGAATGTGTGTACCTCCTTTGTTTTTTTTGAGACAGTTTCCCTCTGTCACCCAGGCTGGAGTGCGGTGGTGCAATCTCAGCTCACTGCAAGCTCTGCCTCCCGGGTTCATGCAATTCTCCAGCCTCAGCCTCCCAAGTAGCTGGGACTACAGGCACCCGCCACCACGCCTGGCTAATTGTTTGTATTTTTAGTAGAGACGGGGTTTCACCGTGTTAGCCAGGATGGTCTCGGTTTCCTGATCTCTTGATCTGTCCACTTCGGCCTCCCAAAGTGCTGGGATCATAGGTGTGAGCCACCGCGCTGGGCCGTATGTGTGTACCTCTTTACAAGTCTTGCCCGATCTTTGCATTGAAAAATTATTGAAAACCTTAAGGATGTAACTGACAAGAACTTTATAGATTTCTCCAAGTAAAAATTTGGAAAAGTGAAGTGAACCCATAATTTGTTTTATTTCTGAGTCCCACACTTGGATTTTTAAATGTGGGCAAAACATCTGTATGTTCTTCAGCCTGATTTCCGTGGAATCGTGAATGAAACGTGCTGAAGTTGCCGTGCGGATTTTGTTATGTGGCGGTGACAAGTGGGGCTGGTCATTAAACAACTGGAGGGATCCCTATCCTTTCTGTGCTCTTGTTGGACACTAGGCACGTGCTTGGGTGTTTTCTGTGTGTGTGGACAAGATGAGGACAGAATTTCCAGATTCACACGGTGGTATCTTCTCCCTTTTCTGTTAAAACGTGTCTTCTGCTGCTTCTACATAGACCAAGTGTTTCTTTCTCTTGCCTGTCTACAGAAACGCTGTTTAACAAAAACTGCATTGTAAGCATGTGAAGCTGAATTCCACATGATAAAGCAGATAGAGATGACTGAGTATACTGTTTTGTGGAAGGAAGGTTTAAAATGATTTTTAGCTTTTTCCCTGAAATAGGGAATACTTTTAACTTTTTCCCTGAGATAGGGAATAATGAAATGGGAAAATAATTAAATTTTCCCATATAATTGTTAGATTATATTTAATTATTAGATTATTCATGTATTGCAAGGGAAAAAGGAACTAGATCACCCCATGTACCCAAATGAAAATTTAAAGGGTATGGGCGAGTTCATTTGAACTCCTTTAATTTGTTTTTGTTTGTTTGTTTTTGACAGTCTCACTCTGTTTCTCAGGCTGGGTGCAGTAGTACAATGACAGCTCTCTGCAACCCCAACCTTCTAGGCTCAAGTGATTCTCCTGCCTCAGCCTCCCCAACTGCTGGGATTTACAGGCGTTAACCACCACACACAGCTTATCACCTCTTGGAGACTAGCTATGAGTTTGGGCATTCACTGAACTATATTTTGGTTAATTCTCAAAGTTTGTCACTGTTTATCTTTAATTTGCTAAAAATCTACATATATTGTAAAATGAGTTACATTTCCTTAGCATTCACGGATTCCCTGTTAGTGGGGCAGAGACGCAGAAGGGCAGAAGGCATTCGGACATCATCAGGTTTGCAGTTGAGTGCTTTCCCCGAACACACTGGAGCTCTGGGCTCTGTGGCCCCACGGGGGTCCTCTGTCCACTGAGGGGGCCAGGTTACCTGGGAGGTCCCTCCAGCCTCTGCAATTTTGCCCTTTTCAGGTTAACATCTCATCGTTGTCCTGGACAGCACTGTCTTTCGTTCACTGACCCATGAGTGAACAGCTGGTCAGTGGCCAGTGCTGCTTCCTTCAGCTGGGAGGTGGTGATGTGATAACACTTCCGTGGAAATTGGTTCTTGGTGTATTAAGGGTTCAGTTGTATGTTTATTTTTAATCTGCACCTCTGAATTGGTCTTTTGATTGCAAAGAGATTGCTTACTGGATTTGTTTCTGAATATTTGGTGGATAACAGGAGAACCTTGCTTATCTGTGTGTTCATTTAATGTGTTTTTGCCAGGCATTTATATGGGTGTGTTAGCCCCTAGCCCACTTTCTGTGTGTGGTGGAGTCATTGAAATCATTTATGTGAAGTCTCTCTTCTATCAAGGCTAGAGGACGTGGGGTGGTGTCTCCCTAAACTAGAGGGAAATGGCATTGTTCTGCCCTCCTCCCTGGGAACGCTGGTGTTTCCAGGTCTCTGAACTTGGCTCCCACACTGGGAGAGTGGCTGTGGCTTCTGGAGCCCGTTTTGGGCGGGACTGACTCCTTCATTCGCTTTATTCCCCACCGTCTTTGCTGCTTTGTGACGCAGGGATGAGGGAGTTGGGCCCGGGGGCCTTGCCTGTGCCTGAAGGGCCCGATGCAGAAAACTCCTGGTGGGAAGGATGTTCCTTGAGGGCAGCTTTTGGAGTCTCTTCCTACTTTTAACTAAGAAGCAGCTATTCACATGGTTCTATTCTGCTGGTGTGTTTCAAAATAATTGGTGTAGAGTTGCGAAGATGTCCGAGACACCCATGATCCACTCCGGGCCAGTGCCGGGCATTGTGCTCAGATGCCTTCAGACCACATTCACATGCCAAAGATTCTTGCTTGGTTATTCTCAAACTTAAGAGAATCTAAAACGCGAGCCACGGTATGGATTTTCTCTTGAGCCCCCATGACTTTGCCTTGTATTTTGGGCATGAATGACTTCATCAAGGGGAAAGAATTTGAGGAAGGAGCCTCTGAGGCTAGGAGGGGGTGGGAAGGGGTGGGGGGAAGAGGAGGGAAAAGGAGCTGTAGAGGGAGGAACCAGGCTGGGGCTGGGGCATCTCCCCATGATGCTCCCCCACCCCTGGCGCGAGGCCCCAGGGACTGACTGATTTTCCCACAAGAAATGTGTATAATTGCGTGTCTGTTTTGTGGGCTGGCCATTTGGATTGAGGGAATGTCTGTGTTGTGATTCCTTATTGATTCGAAGGTTGGAAAGGTTTGTGCTCAATACAGGGGTCTCTTGGTGCTATGGGAAATGTGATCGCAGCTGCCTTCTGGGTGGGGAGAGCCCTCGAGGCCATCAGTGGTGGCCGGTGTCGGCCTTCGCTTCCCTGGGTGAGCTGCCCTCAGGGTGGGAAGGGAGGCCCTCGGTGGTGGCCGCTGTTGGCCTTCGCCTCCCTGGGTGAGGGCTGCTCCATCCCCGGCTCTCCGACTCCTTGCCTGGCACCTTCCTCGTTGGGGGCCGTGATCCATCAACTTTGTCCACGCGTGTCCTGCAGACTAGTGCTGACTGCAGGTTCAGGAGTGGTCAGAGGAGGCCAGAGGAGGCCCTCGTGATGCAAAGCTAAACGTTTAATGATGGCGCTGCTGAGTGCATGAGCCACGTCAACCCAAGAGTCTGAGTAAGAGGAAACCGCGGGGTGGAGGGAAGACTGGACAGATGGGTGCTTTCCTCGGCCCCTGGGAGCACGGCCATGTCCACGCTCAGACCTCCTGGTTTCTCCCATATTTCCATAAATAGCAAGGGAAGGATATGGGGCACCCAGGGACCTCAGGGGTATAAGCTGTGTCCTCGCGTGGCCCCAGCTGTGGCCAGTGACGTTATTCTCTTTAACCTCAGGCTTATTTTCTATAAAAACACAAAGGGACAGAAGTAGTTCAAGGGCCTGTAAAGACTTACGTAATTGTTAATAGGCCTACTTTTATGCTTTCTTATGTATTAAGAGCAAATCATAAAACAAACTCATTTCTGTTTGAAGAAATCTTTACTGCTCTCATTTTTGTGGCAAGCAGCATTGATTCTTTGCTTAGTGAGCGTTAGTGCCCTCCTGCCCAGTGCTGCTGCCTGGCGTGTCCTCGCACACACCTCTGTCCATTGGTCTCCGTTCACCTTTCCGCCTAGAATTGTAGGAGGGGCGCTGGGATCTTAGGGCTAGAAAGAAACCCTGAAGACCACTTTTAGGGGCGACTTTTAGTCAGGGCTTCCAGAGAGACAGCCAGCCAGGTGTGCGTGTGTCTCCAGGGCGAGGCCTGCTGCAGGGGCTACAGAGTCCAAGAAGCCCCAGGACCCACAGCCTGCAAGCTATAGTCCTGAGAGGGTGTGGCTTGAAGACTTGAGAAGCGGAGGTTGCAGATCCGACCAGGGTCTGAGGAGCTGAGACCCAGGAGCACGGGCTGCAGAAGACAGATGTCACTGGCCCATCAGCCAGAGAGGTGGAGTGAACCCAGTTTTCCCCGCCTTGCTGTTTTACTCGGGCCCTGGGGGGATAGGGTGGTGCCCCCCACACCGGCGAGGATGGGTCTCCACTCAGTCCAGAGACAAACATGCATCTCACACAGAAATAATGCAGAACCAGCCATCTGGGCACCCCGGGCATGCTCAGGTTGATGCACAAAACCAATGCCGCGCGTGGCCCTGACATCTGCGTGTTCGCATCACTCCACACACATTGCTCAGTCATCGCCTTGGTGAGTTTGTAAGCTCGTTGTGTGGTTCTGGGGCTCTTTGTCCCTGGTGATGAGAGGCTCCCCACTGTCCCAGCTCAGGTATGGAAGGTGATGGCACCAGCGGCTCCTTGTTTCTCAGACACCTGAGTGGGTGCTCTGTGCAGCCAGTTCAACCTGCAGCAGCATCTGTTTCCTATGCGGATTCCATTCGGAGTATGTGCCTCCCTTTTGTTGAGGGTGCAGCCTTCTTTCAGGGAAGAACTGTGTCCTGTTCGCCTATATCGCCTGTGGTGTATCTCATGGCTGAATAAGTAGCTATAGGATACCTCGGTGGCTGAATTATAAGCCGCATGTTCTCCTAGGTTCTGGGGCCCTATCATAAGCCGCGTGTTCTCCTAGGCGCTGGGACCCTCTTGTAAGCCGCATGTTCTCCTAGGCACTGGGACCCTATCATAAGCTGTGTGTTCTCCTAGGCGCTGGGACCCTATCGTAAACTGCATGTGAGGGATCTCGGAGGTGCTCCTTATGAGGATCCGCTGCCTGACCTGAGGTGGAACAGTTGCAATCCAAAACCACCCCCCAGAAAAATTGTCTTCCATGAAACCCATCCCTGGTGCCAAAAAGGCTAGGTGACAGCTGGCCTAACAGGTGCTAAGATGTCAGTAGATTTTTGGACTTGGGCCTCAGTTGAAGAGGATTAGATTTTGAAAGGTGGGGTTTGAAGGCTTCTAAAGGGCAGATTTTTATCTCCAGTGGGGCCTGGGCAGAACTGGGTAGAACTGACCCAGAAGCTGACAACTAGTCAGGCTGGCTCACTGCCTGTGTCCTGTGTGTGCAGCCTTGCTGTTCATTCAATTGGTGGTGTGGATTCCATCCACAGCTTCAGAGTAGTGGAACCCATTATTTCAGGGCTGACCTTATTTAACTTTATCAAAAAGACATGAAAATCATTTAGTATAAATCTTCCAGATAGCTGTATCCTTTCTTTTCCCAGAGGCTTTTAAGTATTGCAACTTAAAAATCTTCAAAAATATCTTTAAAGGAAAACCTCTAAGTACATTTTTGATGAGCACCCTTGACACCTTTAATATGTGAAGTAAATTCCCTTGACTTTTGTATTCCTAGAAACTCGTTCATGTTTGCAGAAGACTTTGTATTTTGTCAACAGTGGCCACTGTTCAGTGACCATCATACCTGCCGTGTCTCATTTAGAAAGTTGGATGTGGATGTATTAACTTTTCAGACACACAAACACATGGGCTGTTTGTTTTTGGTTTTGATTTTTTTGGGTTCCCCCCCCCAGCTGAATTCAAGAAAGTGAAACAAGGAGACAGAGTAAGTCCCCGAAAGCGTCTAAGTGGCTGGGTGGGGGATCCTACTATGGTGTTGGATTGTGTTCTGCCAGACATCGTTCCTCGAAAAGCTGACCCTGAAAGGGCTAGCAGTGCCCTCACCCTGGGACATTCGTCTGTCTCACCAGTAAATGAAGAATCTGCCAGGGTACTGTGAGTCAAATTCAGTCAGAACTCGATTAACTAAGAGGGTTTGTCTCAAAGGCCAAAACATGAGGACACATTTTTAATTTTTAAGGATCGCTTTAGCATGAGTCAGTTCTGACGTGTACTGCATTAGGAAACCTCTGAACTTCCACGGTCAGGCCCAGAACTCTGAGGGAAAGTGGTTGTGCCCTTCCCACTGTTTTTGTCACTAGCTGTATTGATTTCCTTAAAACCCTTTTTATATGAGTTCTATTATAGTTTGAAAAAAATTCACTTAGGTAGAACTGGAAGCGTTTCCGCAGTATTAATACTCATGACCCGTTCTGGGTCTCGGTATATGTGTACTCTATAAATGTACATGTGTGTATGTGGTGTACGCATACTACGTGTATTTCCACTGTGCATGTATTTACAATGTATAGGTATGTACACTCCCTTTGTGTCCTACACACGTGCATGCTGTAGGCATGCATGTACATGTGTATATGTGTGTATCTATGGTCACTTTGGTTATATGCACACTACTTGGACACCTATCTGTTCTGCATGTGTACATACATGCATGTATTTAATGCCATATACATGGCTGTGTACGTACACCATGTGGGTATGTGCACATTATTTCTGCAGATATATATATACATATGTGCACACAAGCATGCATGTACACTATGCACACTGAATAAACTTCTGGATATGTACACACTAATACATATACATGCTGCATATGTATGTACACTGTTGCATATGTGTATACGCTTTATACGTTAGTGTACTGATGTACGTTGTATACATGTGCATATGTGTACACTGCGCATGTGTATGCATGCTGTAGTGCACCTACGTACATTGGATAAGAGTGTATACTATTGGACGGGCGCGGTGGCTCACGCCTGTAATCCCAGCACTTTGGGAGGCCGAGACGGGCGGATCATGAGGTCAGGAGATCGAGACCATCCTGGCTAACACGGTGAAACCCCGTCTCTACTAAAAAAATACAAAAAACTAGCCGGGCGACGTGGCGGGCGCCTGTAGTCCCAGCTACTCGGGAGGCTGAGGCAGGAGAATGGCGTGAACCCGGGAGGCGGAGCTTGCAGTGAGCTGAGATCCGGCCACCGCACTCCAGCCTGGGTGACAGAGCGAGACTCCGTCTCAAAAAAAAAAAAAAAAAAAAAAAAAGTGTATGCTATACGCACGTGTATACATATAGCAAATAGCATACCTATGTACATACGGATGTGCATGTGTATGCCATATGCATGTACATACAGGTTATAGTATACCTGTGTATGCTGTATGCATACAGATGGGTGTACGTGCTATGCATGCGCATACGTGTTAGCATGCCTATGTACATTTGCTATATGGATGTGTGTATGCTCTATGCTTTTACACACGTTGTTAACTTGTTTGTACACTATAGTTGGATGTGTGTACACTCTACGCATGGATACCACATGGATCTGGATGTGTGTGCACTCTACGCAGGTAGTGCACTTATGTACACTCCACGTATTCGGATGTGTGTACGCTCTATGCAGGTACACGTGTTACAGTGTACCATATACATACACTATGTGGATGTAAATGTGTGTGTGCTCTATGGCACCAGGAATAGGGCTCCCGCAGGGATCCAAGAACACACCATCTCGCTGGCACCGGAGAGTGTAGGATGAAAACAGTTGTTTGTTGCAACCTAGTTGAAATTTGGCAGGTTGCTATATCCTTTGCAACGATTTAGGAATAGTCACTTCATTGATGTGTGTGTTCCTGAAATCATAAACAGCTCTGTGAGGTGTGTCTCATCCCAAGACGAGAAAGGGAACCGAAACAACAATGACTCGGTCACTTAAGTGAGGTAGAACTAACAGAGCAGCTGTCTAGCTTTCTGTATTATAACTTTGTCAGCAGCTCAATGAGAAATCGGCACTCATCAGGAAATGTGTCCACTTTCTACTGTTCTTTACTCGTGGCGTATTTACTGCCTCGTGTTATTCCTCACGATGTAGCAAAATCCATCCTAGAGTTGTGAATATAAACAGTTCATGACAAATGTAGTATCTTCTTTGTTAACATTGAAAATGATATGTAAGTTCATCTTCAGATACTGTTTGGAAGGATGAGAAAGAAGATGTTTAGGACAAAAGAATAGAGAGCTTTCAAGTAAACAGGGAAAATAAGGACTTTGTGCAAAATATTTCCAAATTTGAAATTTGAGAATACTAAATCTCACATCTAAGATCGTAGGTAGTTTTTTTGGGGGGGGGGGGGGTTAAAATTAGTACTTGGTTTTCCATGCCTTTGGGAATTTCACTCCTGATGGAGGATTGCAAGGATAACCTGAATTTTCAGAACAGAAGGATAGTCTGTCTCAAAGGTAAATTCCAGGTTCTACCATAGAGAAATAGAAATTGCTGTCAACTTTCTGTAAGGTTCTTCAGTTCTTTCCTCTTCTGTGGTTAAAAAACCATCTCTGGGTTTAGTCTCAGCGAAGTTCCTCTTATGAGGTTGCCTTACATTTCGCACAGCTGTTGAGAGTCTTCATCATTCGTAGTTAACTCGTCAAAAGTAAACTTTGTACTAGCTGGATCTGAGCACCTTGAAAGCAGGGCTTTGTTTTATATTTTTAATAAGCAGCAGGGTGATGGCAGGGCTGGGGCCCTTCATCCCATCATGCGTTCCTCTGAGCTTTCGGAGTTCTCACTGCGTGCCGAGTGTGGTGTTGGCTGTGTAGCGTTTAAATAGGAATATGAGGATCTGTGACTTGGGACGCTCTTACCACCTTCATAGAGAGCTTGGTGACAGCTTAGCATGACAGCTTACACACCTGTTGTGTATACTTTATTACGGCCCCACAGAAAGGGTATTGATTTAAACGTGACTAATTTCTCATATTTATTTTTGCCTTTATTCCTAGTTACAGTCCCGATACTTTTTCTTCCTTTAAAATCTTGCTAATCGCTGGTGAATTAGTGATAAACTATATTTATGTGTTCTGTAAATCTAGCGATTTAATTGGAGGTCGTTATTCTTGTACCATGTGTCAGTGCTGTGTCAGGAAGTCTCAGTTTTATGTTGTCAAAGGATTAACTAGAGCAGGATGCAGTCTTACTGGAACTTGCTCATTTATGAAATATAGGCACTTTATTTTTTGTTATACTCGAGGTGTGCTCAAATGTAAACATTTTGAGCCGTGTTAGAAGGATATACAAGATTGTAATGAAGAAATCAACAACTTGATCAAGTACCAGCTAATGAACTTTATGTTTGAAGTATATGGAACATGGACCTTGGCAATCAGTTTTCATCTTGACCTTTTATTTTTTTACTAGAATCTTGGTCTGTCACCCAGGCTGGAAGTGTGGAGCACAGTAGTACGATGTCCGTTCACTGCAACCTCTACTTCCCAGGTTCAAGTGATTCTTATGCCTCAGCCTCCCTAGTAGCTGGGGTTACAGGGTGTGTGCCACCATGTCTGGATAATTTATTTTTAGTAGAGATGGGGTTTTGTCATGTTGACCAAGCTGGTCTGCAACTCCTGACCTCAAGTGATCCACCCACCTCAGCTTCCCAAAGTGATAGGATTACAGGTGTGAGCCACCATCCCTGGCCTGATCTTCTGTTCTAATATTGGTTATTCAGTCTCAATGATAGCGCCTGGTTGTATTAACTTGTTGTAGAAAGCACAATTGCAATGAATTTGGTTGTGTATGTACGTGCTGACTTAGCGTTCATGGCAGCACTGTGAGGTGGGCATTGTTCCTGAAGGAAGGATGGAGGGGCAAGTCGGGGCTTAGATACGGGACTTGTGGGCAGTCACTGTTGTCCCATGGCTGAGATCAGGCCTGTCTGTCGCCTGTACCCTGAACTCTTTTTTTTTTTTTTTTTTTTTTTTGAGACGGAGTCTCGCTGTGTCGCCCAGGCTGGAGTGCAGTGGCCGGATCTCAGCTCACTGCAAGCTCCGCCTCCTGGGTTTACGCCATTCTCCTGCCTCAGCCTCCCGAGTAGCTGGGACTACAGGCGCCCGCCAACTCACCCGGCTAGTTTTTTGTATTTTTTAGTAGAGACGGGGTTTCACCTGTGTTAGCCAGGATGGTCTCGATCTCCTGACCTCGTGATCCACCCGTCTCGGCCTCCCAAAGTGCTGGGATTACAGGCTTGAGCCACCGCGCCCGGCTCCCTGAACTCTTAACACACGAACGAGCAACGGTCAAGAGTCGGTGCTCGAGTGTGATGTGGCCTGTGGTGTGTGCCTCTCAGCCTTGCTTTGGCTCGGGGTAGCAGGGCAACAGCTCCATCCCTCATGCGGCCGCCTGGGAGTCCCAGGAGAACCCACTGATACCGTTTATAAATGCCGGGCATCGAACGTTCTCCTTGGTACCAGCACATCTGGAATCGGACAGTGCAGTTAGATTCTCGGCCAGCAAACCTGTACAGGAGTGTGTGAAGTCTGCGTTTGCTTCTCCCGGACAAAGGTGAAATCCCGGTCACTAGTGGATGACAACAGGTGTGGCCTCAGGAGCAGCACGGAGACAGGCACCCGGGTGCAGGAAGAGCACCTGCAAGAGGGGTTGGGGACCGTGACAGACGCACGTGCGAGTTTAGCTGTTACCGTGGCAGGTGGGGGGTGGGTGAGACCAGATTTTCTCATTGTTGCCCCTTTCTGAAAAGGGCCCTGAATTGACTTCTCTGTGGCTCCTCGCGCCTCCTTGTCAGGTTGGAGGAGACTGCTCCCCTGGCTCAGGCCCTGCTTGCGGCAACACGGAAGCTGCTGTTGCTTGCCCTGCCCTCCCTGTGACGTCATCTGTGCTGTTGTCCGGGAACAGTTCTGCCGAGCAAGCTTGCACTCTGCTCCCTTCTGCTCTTGGATTTCATGTCTGGAAGGCTTGTGTTCTTTCCTGATTTTTGATAATGCTGAGCTATGTTTTCGCAAGGATCACACGTGCCCATACAGGGAGAAGCTCCTTTGCAACTTTAGCATCTTGACGCTCTCAAGCAGAGCTTGCTATCGAAGTTGACAGCCTCCTTTGTTTTTGTTTTGGCAGAAACTGAATTTCAGTCCTAGGACAGCTTCAGCACACTTGATCTTAGCTCTTCTCTCTCACTGCTCCCCTTGTGTGTGACAGAAATCATATGCCCTGAAGTTTACCAGTCCCTTCATTTGAAAATCAGTTAATGTATGCAATCCTCATGAGAATTTTTATTAAAGCAATCGCAACGACTGGGTTTTGTGAAACCAGTGTTTTATGTGTATATTACTTGCACTCACAATGAGCTTTGTCTTCTAAATATTTCATGTTTCAGATTAGCAGTGGAATCATGCCCTGGAGTAGTTTTACTTTTCCGCTTTTATTTTTGGCTAAGGTAAAGTTGAGAACATTGTGATATTAGGTGTAATGAGCCCTTTTAGCTTCTTCTATGTCTGTTTTCCTTTAAGCCAGAACCAGCAGACGGATACCAGTTTGTGAGCACCTGGCATCTCCCAGGCCTTTCCTGGGTCTTCCCTCAGCTGTCTCGTGGACAGAGCAGTCACTCGTGGAACGTGAACCTGAGAATTTGTGCGTGGAATTAAGTAAATGTCATAGCTCTCTTCTGTGACGAACGGAATCACATTAAGCCCAGTAAATTGTAACAGCAGGTTTTGCACATGCAAAGCATTGAACACCAGGACAGGTAACCAGGCTGCGACGCTTCTGGTCCTGCACAAGACCTCCGGTATCACAGCACATTTAATAAATTGGCTGCATTGAGTGCTTGAAAACGTTGTGTATGTACCATGTCCGTGATTTTCGAGGGCCTGGAAAAACACCTCTGTGGTTATAGCAATCTTGATCGTTGGGAGCTTAAGGTTAGTACTGGGGCAGACTGTGTTTTAAAGAATTAAGGTCTCGAGTATGTTTCGGTTTTCCCATGAAGAAGAAAGATGTTAGCTGTTCTTTCCTGGACTGTGACTATCAGAGTGCCCCACCATGGTCACTCACACGTTTACTTCATTTTCATTTAACCGGGCTGGGCTTGGGCCAGAGTACTTCGGTTGTCAAATGTCATATGAGGCTGAAGAACTGTCTTCTGCTTCATCGTTGGCACATGGAAATACTGTTTTTCAAAGCATACTCTACTCTCTCATTTGTGTTTATATAAAATAATGGAATGGTTATTTTAACTGCAGTTTACTATGCTTGCTTATTTAATTGCGGAAAGATAATGGTTTTATTTTGCTAAAATCTGTGCTAGGAATTGTGCAAAATCTTTGTGAAATGCCCATTTTACTAGCTTAAGTTATAGATCTTTGTATAGAAAAGAAAAAGCCTATTGCTACAAGGAGCATTGTCTTTACCGATGCAAAAAGCTTTAGGCTTATTGGCCGTGTAGTCAGTAAAATGCATTAGAATGTGGCGAACATTGAGAAAAGCATTGAAGTTTTAAAATCTGCTATGCAGTTTTCTTCAACTCCCTCGCAAGATACTTAATTTGAATAAAAGACAGAATAAAGTGTTCCCATTGAGGAAAGGGGCAAGAGGACTGTTGAGAATGTGTTCTGAACCTGAGCAGTCCTGCCACGCTCATCTGTGATGTGGTGGTGTCCATGGTATCACTTTTACAGAACTTTAAGAATGCTGCTTCTGTGAATAAAATACATTTATTCTTAGTGTTTCAGTTTTGAGTTTTGAGAAGTGTAAAAAGTGTTAATGGTTTCTTTCCCTTACAGAATTTGCTTGTTCTTTTTTTTTTTTTTTTTTTTTTAATGCCTACAAGACTGTGAAGCACATTAGTCACTTAAAAAGAAAAGAAAACAAAAAAGGGCCGGGCGTGATGGCTCACGTCTGTAATCCCAGCCCTTTGGGAGGCCGAGGCGTGTGGATTGCTTGAGCCTGGGAGCTTGAGACCCAGGGAACCGGCCTGGGCAACCTGGTGAAATCCCGTGTCTACAGAAAACACACAAATTAGTTGGGCGTGATGACTGCACACCTGTAGTCCTGGCTACTCCAGAGGCTGAAGAGAATCGCTTGAGCCTGGGAGGTGGACCTTGCAGTGAGTGGAGATCACGCCCTTACTGTCAAGCCTTGTTGACAGAGTTTGGACCCTGGCTGATAAACAGCAACGTTCATAACGTATGGGTGAACTGCCCGGCTGCTCTGTCTAGAGTAGAATAAATCCAATTATGTTTTTGTCTTTTATTAGCATTGAAATTTTCTTAATCATCCCTTTGTTTTCATTACATTGTAGCAATATATTGCTGCTTAGAGTCTGGAACAAGTAGGCTTCTCTGGATCAGGTTCTTACTGGATTGCTAAAACTTAGAATGATTTTTCCCCTCCTTGGATGTGACTTATAGAACTTTGCCTTTTGAGGTGATGTGTTGCATTTGATAGCGGACACAGGAACGCCCAAAGAATTCACTTACGGGGCTAAAATGTACGTACTTTGTAGTGTTTCCCTCCTAGAATGAAAACGGTACCTCTCATTTGTGGGTCGATGATGCTATTTGCTGAAAACATTTTAAATTTTATTTATTTTAATTTTTTGAGACAGAGTCTTGCTCTGTCGCCCAGGCTGGAGTGCAGTGGCACGATCTTGGCTCACTGCAAACTCCACCTCCCAGCTTCACGCCATTCTCCTGCCTCAGCCTCCCGAGTACGTGGGACTACAGGTGCCCGCTACCATGCCTGGCTAATTTTTTTTTTTGGTAGAGAAGGGGGTTTCACCGTGTTAGCCAGAATGGTCTCGATCTCCTGACCTTGTGATCCACCTGCCTCGTCCTCCCAAAGTGCTGGGATTGCAAGCGTGAGCCGCCGCACCCGACGGAAAACATGTTTCTTTACTGCCTCAGTCCTCAGTTGGGTAGTCTGTTCTTTGTAAGACATTCAGGGAGCGGGGACATCTTGAGTCTTGAAAGGCGCTCTCTGTGAGATGGGAATCTTCCGGCTGCTTATTTAGGGAATCCTGCTGGTTGTCATTTACTGTAGAGCGCAGTTTCCTGGCTGCCCTGGTCTTTGAGGGGAGGGAGACTGAGGGGTCATTTTCCCACCTGGACCAATGTGTTTATTAAACCTGGCTTGTGTATCATTTGGATCTTTTTATGAAGGAAAAGCCACATCTGTGACTTTAAGATGAGTGGAAGTCATGTTAAAATATATATATATATATTTATATATGAAATATATATATATATATATATATATATATATATATATATATATATATATATATATATATATTCTGGCTACTATGGAGAAGTTTTGTCCTTGTGACCTGTGAATACAGTCACAGGAGAGCAGAATGTTCACGGTGTGGGTGCTTACAGTGTACATCCAGAGTCATATTCTTCACTAGTATTACGTTAAAAAGTGACAAATAAGAGAAAAATATTTTGCTCATTACAACGTCGGTAAGAAGCTGGCAGCACTCTTGTTTTTGGAGGGGTGTGAAGGGAATATTGAGAAAGTGTCATCAACATTAGACTCGCCCACTCTGCAAATCCTGTGCCAGCTGGAGTGAGGACCCCGTGATGGAAAGATGCACCCCTCTTCCCGGAAGGAGTTGAATCTTTGTAGCGCTCAGGACGCATGGTTCATCTCTATATAAAGGCAGAGTGTGAAACGCCGTGGAGGCTGAGAGAAGCGATGTGGTTAGCAAGTATGAGTGAGACGTTTGGGGCTTGTTAGCACCTGGCGTGTGTGCAGCAAGCTTTGCTATCTGCACATGTGTGATTCTTAGAACACTGGCGTCTGGAACCGTGGGGGCTGTCGAGGGCCCCAGATCCCGGCGGGCTGAGGAGTTCCCTGTTACCACCAGGATAACCGTGATTTTGAAGGCTGTCACTCAATCCCAAGTCCTGGAAGGGGCTCCTTTCAGAGAGGAAAACACCCCTAGAGCCTCGGGCAGAATTCAGTGATTTTTCTTATAATGTTGCTTAGATTTCGCAAACATGAAACCAAGAACATATTTCAGAATGCTTATGGTTCTTCTGTAACCATGGAAACAAAGTAATTTGCAGTCGATGGACAGTTTGCGGAAGCTGAACTGCCTACATCGTGAGCACGGCGCTCTCCCTACCGCCCTGGGCCTTGCTCCGGCTTGCTGGGGAGGCTTTGCAGGGCCTCTTGGCTGGGATACCTCTCTCATGTCCCATGTTGCTACTCCTGGTCACAGCCATACTGCTGGGCACCTGCGACGTGAGGACACTGAGTGGACACGGAGCCGCGGGGCAGCAGTTGGTCAGGAGGTGGCATCCACATGGTCCGAAACAGGTTTCTGTTCATTAAGAATGATCATTGCAATAAAAACAGAGTGAAAGAAACTTCTACTGACCTGAGAATGCGTCAGCTGAGTTCCATAGGGAAGTGCAGTGAGGAAGGTGAGGGCTGAAAGGAAATGAGGGAGGGAGAGGAAAGGAGAGAAGGGAAGCAAAAGGGGGAGGGCGGATGGGAGTGAAGAGGGAGATGGAGGAGGAAGAAGAGAGAGGGCGGTGGGCAGGAGCCTGGGAAATGTGTCCCAGAGCCGGTTCCTGACCGTCGTGGGTGCGTCAGAGCTGATCTTCCAGGAGAGGTGGCCTGGGAGGGTTGACCCTTAGGAAGTGAGGGCCGGGGGAGCTGATTTTTTGGCCCTCAGCGGGGCTGTTGTTGACCTGAGATACAGTCGATAGTTTTCCTGAAGAGATCGTCTGCACAGCCACCGTTTGCTGCCAGGTTGGAGACAGAAGTGCTCCTCCCCATGGATTCTTTCTAGTTTGTGGATTTTTCCCAGTTTACCTGAGCAGCCTGTCAGTGGAAATGTCGGGGATTACTAACATGTCTCCATCCTACAGAGCAGTCGACCAGCTTCTGATCCTGTAGTTGTTGGGGGCACCATTCCGGTCCTGTCAGTGCCGGCCCAGCGTGGAAGCCGCAGCCCGAGGCGCTGGGAAACCTGCGGGGCTCTCACTGCCAGGGTTCTGATGGGAATCGAGCGCTGGAAGAAAGATGTCCTTAGGGCAGAGCCTGGCGAGGAGGGGGTGCTGCTGTTGCAGCAGTACATGGAATTTCAAATGACAAATGAAACAAGCTTTTAATTATGACCAGAGCCCTATGCTCTGCGTTTCTTCAAATGGAAATGTTGTGCTGAAATGAAATTGCTGTTAATCGGTTGCCTCATGCAAGACGCAAGACGGAGGGCTGGGAGCAAAGTAGAACGTGGACTTATCTACAAAGCTTCCTCCTCTCAGACTATCATCAGTTGGATGGTGCTACACAGGAATATGTGAGATTTCGTGTGAGAAAGGTGATGGGTGCAGACCTGTGTGACCGGCAGGTGTGGGGGGAGGTTTGAGAGAAGCTTTTGGCTGAAGTGATGTCAGATGCAGGTGCTGAAGTGTGATGTCTGTCTGGATGGAAGAGCACACACGCCTCTGGGCTGCGGGAAACAGATAAAGGAGGAGGTGGGCAGACGTGAGTCGTGTCTTAGGAATGGTAGCAATTCAGGCAGACCCAGGATCAGGCTCCCACGGGGGAGGAGTGGATATCAGGACCCAGGGAGCGTGGGGTGGGGGTCATGCCCAGGCCTCTGCGGGTCTTGCTCTTGTGTCAGCAGGGCCCTGTGCTTGCCCTCCTTAAAACTTTCCTGATCCATAAAACGGGCACGACAAAATCCACCTTGTGACACTGAAGCTTAAATGAGATGATGTACATGGTGTCTTCCTATCTCACATCCTAGACTCACAGCTATGGTAGCAGCGACAGACTGGATGGAATGCTGGAGCCGCTTTGCGCCTGGTGAAGCCACATGGATTTGTGCAGTGCTGGCAACTGTCTCTGAAAGCCTTTGGTCATGGCAGTGGCAGCCTGGAGTGGCTCTTGGCATACTTGAGTCTGTGGAGTGCAAGGTTGACTGGAGCTCCGAGGCCATTGATACTATCCAGGGGTGAGCTGATGAGGCCCTAAAACATGGGGGGAAGGCCGAGAGGACTTGGCTGCCAGAAGTATTGTAGATTTCTGGCTTTGAGAACTTGCTGACTTATGGACATAGGAAGGTAAACCCAGATGGCTCCAAAATTGTAAGTCCAGAAGAAAGGTGGGAGGGTACAATTGCTGACTAGGTCATGGTTGCCCTGTCCCTTTGTTTCTGGCCATCGTTTCTCCTCCCTGCCCCTGCCTTTGTGGGCTGGAGGGCCTGAGCCTGCACAGCGGTCTATTTCATGATGACAATGGCCGATTATTACCCTGCAGTAAGAAGTCTCTCCATTTTATTTGGCAGCAGTAGTTAAATAAATTTAAGGAGTGATGGTGTAGTAGTATTTGTTTTGTTTGTGCTTTTTTTTTTTTTTTTTTTTAGTGTCATTTAACTGAATGTTATTTCCAATTTCACTGATCACTTTGAGAGGCCAAAACATGCTTTGATTTGTTATTTTGTGTTTGAGCTAGTTTATTGCCTCACAGGAATGCCAAGTATTCTGTTGTCACACATCATTAAGTATCTCAAATTGTGTTACTATAATACTTAGCTGAATTACCTCCCTTATTTTGGCTTTTAAAAATCTAAAATCTGTGTGAAACACAGGATGGTGCATCTCCATTGAGGGTTGTTGAGAAGTGTGACTTTTGCTGGCATGCTTGAGAATCAGTGACATTATTTTATAGAAACACTTTGTAACTGACAGCAAAGCTAGAAGCTCCTGTAAAGGGCAGAGTAGGCAACGTGCTATGCTTTGAGGGCCACAGAAGTCTCTGCATATATGTCTTTTGTGAAAACTTCAACGTGTAAAAATCTATGTCCAAGGCTCGGTCGGGGATCATGGTTTGCAGACCCTTAACAGCAGCTTAGCTGAAAGCTGGTCTCCCATGCGGTGAGCAGGAGCCTACCTCATTGCTTCAGCCAGGAAGATGCTGCCCTGATGCTGGAATTTACTTCAAACAAACTTGAAAGCTCTGGCACCGCTGCTCATTTCCATACTGTTGCAGGCTATCTAAAATACGGAGGATGCCGTGGCGTTTTGATTTTCTTACTCCTCTTGAACGGCTCTGAGATGGCTCATCATGAGTTAGACATTTGCAGAAATGATCAAGCAGAGCTGCAGTCATCTTGCAGATAAAGTGAAGTTTTTTCTGAAAACTCATTACAGGCTTAAATTTCTGATCCCATTCCATCCACTGATCTTGTATGATTGGTTTCTTTTTGTACCCATTTGGGTCTATGAAGCGTCTCCCCACCGTGGTAGAAATTTAGCTCTGATTTTGTGCATGAGTCGGTATCCTCACTCCTCATCTGCGAGGAGAAAGTGCTGCAGGTCCTGTGTGGTTTCCATCCCCTCCCTGCACGCGGATGGATTGGGAGGTATTTGTGGTGTGTGAACTTGCTGCACCCAGAGCCTTCTGCTTCATTCCCTGGACCGCTTTCCTCCCTCCTCCCTCCTGACTCACTCCCCTGCACCACACTTCTCCCTCCTGGTTCACTCCTTGGGCCGAACTCCACCCTCCTCCCTCCTGGTTCACTGCCCTGGGCCCCCACGCCTCCCTCCTTGTTCACTCCCCTGAGCCCCCACGCCTCCCTCATAGTTCACTCCCCAGGGCCCCCACTCCTCCCTACTCTCCTGGGCCACATTCCTCCCTCCTGGTTCACTCCCCTGGGTCCCCAATCCTCCCTCTTGGGGGCTTGGTAGTTTCTGATGTGCTTGTGCCAGCACGATAAGGCTGAGTGGCAGCTCCAGGGCTGCGGCTGCTCACGCAGCTGTGGCATGAGTGCAGAGAACTGCGGGGATGCAGCTGCCCTTGCTGTGATGCTTCGAGTGTCATAGTCGATATTGGAAACTGGGTGGGATGTGGATGTCCCAGGAAGGGACAGGAGCCTCCCCTCAGCCTCTGTCAAACAGTTCTCAGCCAGGCGTGGTGGCTCACGCCTGTAATCCCAGCACTTTGGGAGACCGGGGCGGGCAGATCACCTGAGGTCAGGAGTTGGAGACCAGCTTGGCCAATGTGGTAATTTTTGACGCATTAAGGATTAAGGAAAATGACTCACACTAGTTTGCCTTGCTTTTTAATTGATAATTGGTGTACCCCAGTAGTCTGAACTTGTTAAGCAACCATTCTTACCGAAAGACTAATCTTTAAAAGTCTCTTCCTCTGGACACGTCTTTGGCTGCTGTAATCAAATGCAATGTAATCAGCACTGGTTAATGGCTTTCCTTGCTTGGCTAACAAATGCTCCTCAAAAACTTTGATTTCTTGTTTTTTTCATTTATAATTATGTTTTAAGCCTTCTAAATTTTCTAGCTTTCCTGCGAGTTGGGAATAACTGTGATGGGTGCTTAGTTTGGGATGTTGACATACACTCTATGCCCAGCTACTATGCCATTGTGTGAACACTGATTTCTCACTTTCTCATGAAGACTGATTTCACCTAGTTTGGTAAATTCTATTAATTTTAAGGAAGGGGGTGGAATGCAACTGCTGTTAGGAGGCTTTTCTAAGGATCGAGGAAATGTTGCCATGATTATTACCATTACAGAAGGAACATAAAAATGCGTGCTGCCTTCAGTCATGATGAATCTGTAAGTCCGCATCTGTGACTGCAGAAAACGGCAGTCCCAAATCCTAAAATCGTGTGGATGCACCAAGTCCATCTGCAGGGCACTGTGGAGCAGCCTGCATTAGCCGAAGTTAGCCCACAAGCCCTGAGGGATGGTGTCTGAGTTATGATAAGGCTCTGACTTGGGATTAAACAGGCCTCCAAATAGTGTGATATTCTAAACAAAAACATGATACTGCCCAGGGAGCCCAGTGGGCACCTGTAGGCAGTGTAGGTGAGAAAAGGTTCCAAAGAAGATTCCTGCAGCTCAGCTAGGAGGATTCTGTAAGGCAGTAGACACATCAATGTTCACATAGGAGTGTTGAGCTATATTCATTCCTTTTAAGCAGCCAGGCTTGTGTGTGTTTTTAGGGGCACTCACATGGCTGCTTTCCACCCTCACTGCTGGTTGTGCCTGTTTGATGTTGCGTACTTCTGTGTTAAGTGTGTCCACTCTCCAAATGTATCTCTGTCTCTAGAATATTTTAGAGTAAACCATTTATTGTTTAAACGCTTGTTTTTAGTGAGGAAGAAATCTTTAAAATGGGCCATACAGACCCTGCTATAAATGTTGAACAATGGCACGTGTAATGTTTAACACGTAGTGTTTAAAGTAGAAGACAGTTTAATTTAGAAATCCTGTTGGAATGCCAACTTAAATTACGACCATCTGTACACATATGGAAAAGAATGAGAGTGAAGGTACAGAATTGGAATTTTGTCTATTTTGTAGAGATTCTGTAATGTATCAGGTACAAGTCTCACTTCATGATTTAAATGCATGAAACTGAAATTAGAAAACTTGACAAAAACATGCCTTTGAATAGTGAGCCTTTATCCTCCTTGAAATAGTGATTCATTCACTAAAACGTCCACCTGCAACTTTGTCAAATACATTTGTTGCATTAGTCCTCAAGTGAGCTCAGTTTTCCAGACAGGCAGATTATTACTGTTTAAAGTTTGTCCTGATGATGTTGGTGAACAGGGAAAATCCTTTGACGTGGATCCTCTGTGTGTGTTACACATCAGACGCGGCCTGCCCAACCCTCTGCCTGTAACTGGGAACCTTGACTGTCAGGATCATTGTAGAGAACCTTGAGGAAAGCAAAACAAGCCTCTGGAGTAGCAAAAGATGTAGCTGATTTCATGCAATAAAACTTACACATTTTTCTTTAAAATGCTTCCTTCGGAACGTCAGCTTGCTGACTATCTTAGAATCGCTGTAGTCCGCTGACAGCAGTCGTGGGAACAGGTGCATGGCCTGGCTGATGCAGGAGGGTCTCAGAGTGGAGCCACACTCCTGACACTGAAGGAGGGGCTGGAGCCATCACGCTCGTGACTCGTGCAGATGGCCTTGGCTGACCTCCAGAAGAGAAAACGTCAGTATCCAAGGAGGAAAAAGTCTATTAATTTCATGAGTGTTTGCCTTCGCAATGGCTAATACCCTGAGTTTGTGGCACCTGCTGTCTCTGGAATGAGGAGTCTTCCCTTCCTGGCAGACAAGCTCTAGATGGGAACAGGAGCTGTGATTGCTGGATTGAAGAGATTTCCTTCTTGGGGAGGTGGCCTTCGAGCCTGACATGAAGGAAGCTGTGACTGGCGGGAAAGGGCCTTGGAGACAGTGTATTTACCAGGAGGGTCGGTGACTGAGAACCATCCTGTTCCGAGTGTTGCCATTCTGGTTCTAGAGTAAACTTGGGGAGAAACAACAGCCAAAAGCCCCGAGGAATATTCTGTGATGTTGATCACGTTTGGTAGATTTGTTGCTGAGACTGTGAAATGAGAAGCCCTGGAGGTGCAGGTCTATCAGGCCATGCGACGTGAGACAGCTGCTGCTTCAGGGGTTGGAGTCCCCGTGCCAGAGGCTCAGTCCTGCAGAGACTTCTGCACAGTGGGCAACTGATGCCTCCGGTTGATTGTGAGTCCCCCAGATGAATACCCATGAAAGGTACCGTGTCAGCAAAGAGTCAAACTCTGTGAAGCATTTGGAGATTTATTCTGAGCCAAATGAGTTACCATGGCCCTTGATACTGCCCTCAGGAGATCCTAAGAACATATTCCTAAGGTGGTCAGAGCCCAGCCTGGTTTTATAGCTTTTAGGGAGACATAAGACAATCAATCAAATAAATGTAAGATGTACATGGGTTTGGTCTGGAAAGGTGGGACAACTGGAAGCAGGGGTGTCCAGGTCATAGGTAGATTTGAAAATTTCCTGATTGACAGTTGGTTAAGAGAGTTGTCAGATAAGGGGTTGTAGAGAGCAAGGCTTTGTCATGTGGAGGAAATCCTCCAGGTAGCTTTGGAGAGAATAGATTGCAAATGTTTCCCATCAGACTAAGCGTCTAAGTTCTGTCTAATTCCAGAAGGGAGGTGGGGTGATGAGGCAAGTCCGACCCCCCAGCAATCATGGCCTGGACTAGTTTTTCAGATTAGCTTTGGAATGCCCTTGACAAAAGCAGGGGCTGTTCAGATGGGCAAAGGGGCTTCGAATTCTAATGTTTTTAAAACCAGAAAGTGATTGTGTTTTTTTCTGTGGATAACAGCCAGTGTAGTAATTAATATTTTATTAGCAGATTAATTTGGAAGTCAATGTGTTTTCAAGTATGTTAATTATTAAGTCATCAACAAACAGAGAAGGGCTTACTTTGAAACCAGCCTGAGACTCAAGAGGCTCATCAAAGAAAACGATGGACTTGGGAGAACTGATTCACGAGTTTACTGCGCCAAGTTTCAGGCATTATGAGAAGTCTGTGCTGATACATTGTGACTTGAGAACTTAAATCTTGATGGACTCTTAAGAGTGAGGCTTTTTTTTTCTTTTCTTTTTAAATGGTCAGTGTTTCTGTCTCCTGTGTTTTGTCTTCCAGCCGCTGAGCACTTTAGCTTTGTGTTCACGTGGCCTTGTTCTCCGAACCACCTGCTTTGTGGCTCCTCTGTCCTGCCCACCTTGATCGCGTCTTCCCTGCCCCGTGGGTTTTATCCCGAGGACTGTTCTCCGCTGTGGGGAGGGGAGGATCAGTGGACACTGGCTTTACCGACTCATTTTCTGTGTAGCTCCCAGTTTCTCAAATTCTTAATTGTCTTGGATTCCCTGTGAAACTGGGAGTCAGGCCTTGGGCGCAGTGCTGGGTGGCCTTGGGCGCAGTACTGGGGCAGGAGGGAGAGATGAGAACAGGAAGGATGGGTTTGTCAGGGGAAGGAACCCCTTGCCAAATTCCTGTGTCTGTTTTAGGTTAAAGATGAATGGCCGGATGGTGGATGTCTCACCTGCTGTGGCTGGACCTCGCTGTGCTGAACCCTGAGCAGGGGCCCCAGCAGCTGCCTCCTGCCAGGCCGGGGCCACAGGGCTGGGCTTCTGCCTCTGGGAGGGCTCGTGCCAAGTTGCAAGGGTCTGCACCGCTCGTGTGTGACCTGAGGGGCATGTGGGAAGCTTTTCTGTGCTCCTCACCTGGGAGAAGTTGAGCTCATCTGGGCTAGAGCCTCTGGGGAGGTAGGAAGGCAGAGGCCTGGAATTCCTGCTTTCCCCAGACAGCAAGAAAGCTCAGCGTTGCACCTGCTCTGAGATGCCCTCAGCAGCCATATATAGTTGATTTTAACATGACGGAAGGTGCCAATTAACCCGGCTCTGTGGAGAGCTTTGAGGATTCCAGGCCCTGGGCCCCGGGCTTTTTAATATGTTCCTTCCTGAACAAAAAAGAACAAAAGATCCCTGTGGCTGATGTCGACTGCGTGGGGTAGGACATGCTGAGCTTGGGTGGGGCTTGCCGCTGAGTTTCCTTGGTGCTCCTCCCAGCCCCAACGGACACCAGCCTCTCCAGGCCGAGGCTTGTCCTGTTTAGACCCTCGTTGGTGGGGTCTGTGGTCCTGGATCGAGGGCCCAAGCACTTCTTTCATTATTATAAATGATTCACCAGAGATGCACGGCTGTGCCCAAACATCTCACGAGCATGAGATACAGCCAGTGTCGCTGCCGCAAGCTCATAATTCTAGTGGAAAGAGGAAATTTTACTTTTAATGTGCTCGTGTGACTCAGATGCAAATATTCAATTCCCATTAAACTTTCAAGACCTTGAGATCCTCTGAGATTCCTTGGAAAGCCGTTCCTTGGCCCCACGACTAACTCTCCTGTGGAAGGAGGCTGGGGTGGTCCGCGGGGTCTGGGATCCTGCTGCGTTCTCCAGGATTCCTTAGGTTTCATCATTAGTCCCAGCTCTTCAGCAGGTGGAGCTGATTGACTCTGACATTTCCATTATATTGTTCTTGTGTTGCCTCAGTTAACTTAGAATAATCAGTATTTACCAGAAATAATTGATGGCGAGATGGGAATTATTGGTGATTCCCTGACATAGGCAGCCTGTATAGATAAGCGTGTTACACGGTGTCTAATTTCTGAGATGTTGGTCCACACCTTCTCAGGAACACACTTTCAGGGGTAGATTCCTGTGCAGGAGAAGCTGCTTTTCCCCGAGACGCGGTGGCGGCTCCTGCACTGGCATGGCAGGGTGGCTGTGTGACTGGGCAGGGCTGGACATGCTCCTGCGCTGGGCGCCCACCTCCGCCCTACATCTGTGTCGAGGGTGCCTGCCTTTGTTCCCCCAGGTCGAACTCATAGAATTGTATACCTTCCTGACACATTCCTGCATAGAGATGATTAGATCTGGGGGCTGAATCTCAATCTGACATGCATGTAGGTAAATTATTGACGTGAATGACTTGGGTCCTCCACCTTCAGGGTCAGGAGGCACGAGGTGGGTTTGGAGACAGCAGCCTGGCTTCAGGAAGTTTCTCTCAGAGCCTGTTTCTTTCTCTAGCAAAGTAAATGATGCCTACCTCACCGGGCTTAACACACGCTCAGTACTCAGATGCTGTCTGATCTTTGTTATAGTTAGTATTTGGGGAACAGCGTGGCTGGTAAGAAAATGTGTTATCTTTACAATTTATACAATGTCATACAAGGCAAGCATGAAACCGGGACACTACCTTAATCTGAAGATGCTGGTGCTTAGTCTTCTCCTCAAGCATTTTGTTGTCATTCTGGCGTGTGTCAGCCAAGTCATATGATGGTACCGCGTGCGTGATGCCAGCTCAGTTACCTTGGAATGGGGAACCTGAGGCTGCCAGGGAGCATCCCTCCTGCCTCCAGTCCTCGGGGGTTTCTCTCTCTCTCTCTCCTTTCCTCTGTCCCTCCCTATCCCCCAATCTTCCTCACCACTCCTGCTCCCCTCCCTACCCTCCTCACTTACTCTACAACAGAGGTCCAGACTTTGACAAATCCCAGCTGGGCCTATTTATCGCTTGGCTGGGAAAGCAGAGGGAAAGGGGCCCAGTTACTACAAAAATAGAGAATTGAAATAGAATGTGAGCTATTTTTGCGTCTTGTTTTTTATTTTATTCTGAATATAAAAGGCAAGTGTCAAACAAAATCGGTGCTAACTGCGCCACTCAGCTCCGAGTCTGCTTTGTCGGGGCTCCGTGGGTTCCCACGCCCTGGCCTTCTCCATGAGCGTCTGGACACGCCGTGGCTGTGAAAGGAGCATTCAGTTATGGTCCTTTGAATGTTGCAGAGTCATGTTTAATAAAAATCTTCAGGTTTACCCACAGCCAAGTCTTGATTTAATAACAGGTACTGCAGGTCTCTGGGTAGGGCTGAGCCTCTGTTTTAGAAGCAGCTGCACCATCTGAGGGGCAGGTCCGTATGGGCTGGCAGGCGGCCTGGTCCTTGGAGCACAGGGTGTACCTGACTCAGTCCTGGCAGTGGGGGGCCTTGCAGTTCTAGGATGTAGTGATGCAACCTGTGGCATAAATAAAAAGCCTCATGTGCCCCCATGAGAAGCTGGGGCTTCCCCTCAGTACTGTGGTGTGCTGTGTTTGTGATCGTGCAGATGTAAAAGGGTGAGGGAGATGTCTAAAAACCAGGCTCCCAAAGACAGCCCTTCATGTCTGGTGCTTTCATGTGTATATGCACACGTGTTTGACGCGTGTGCACCGTCACACGTTCACCTCTTTCATGCATGTACACCTGTTCCTGTGTTCATACACCTGTTTCGCGCATGCACCTGTTTCGCCTGTGTATGTGCCTGCGCGTTCACCCTGTATTGCGTCATACGTTGTATTTTACATATTGGGTATTTTCAGTTTGTATCGTGAGCTTGTAACGACGTCGTGAAGAAAAGAGGGGGCCCTGGCAGCCTTTGGCTCTGAGAAACGTGATGTCACGGGAACAGATGAGACAGCCCGGGTGAGGCCGGCAGAGGCCATCGTGGCCTTGGGAGTCCGTGCACATCCACTGTCTGTCGCTGTGTGACAAGTGACCCCAAAACCTAGGGGCTTAAGGCAACATACACGTACGACTGTACAGCTTTTTCAGGTTGGAAATTCAGGGCAGCCCTGCTGAGCGGCTCTGGCCCAGTCCCCCGGGTCACTGTGAAGATGCTGTCCAGGGCTGCAGCCATCTGTAGGTTCAGCTGGGCTGGAAGTTCTGCTCCAGGATGCCGTGCTGACGTGTCTGCGGGCAGAGGCCTGGTCGTCCACACCTGGCCACTCCCCGGGGCTGCCAAGTGCATTCCTGCCCAGGGCCGCTCCTTTCCCCAGAGACGTAGCAGTGCTGGTCTTATGCCCAGCGTCAAGGTGGCCGGGTCAGGAGCAAAGACTTGTTTCCCCTACTCGGCGGCTACTCCTGCAGGGCTGGGAGACAGTGGAGGTCGCGCAGGAAGGTGTTCGCTGAAGACCGTGCTCTGTGACTTGAGGGGTGTTCCTCCCAGGAGAGTGAAATGGAGACTGGACGCCGGAAGCAGCATCCTGCGTGACCCCATGTGTAGTGGGGTCACAGCAGAGCTAAGTCCTTCCTTTACAGATACTTTTCAGAGTCTACCCGCCTTTAGATTCTCTGATTAACGTGTCTGAGGAGGGTCCCAGGAGTCTGCCACCTGCCAGGCCAAGGAGGTTCCCTGCATGTGGCTCTCCCCTGACACCTTGAGAAACGTGACTCGAGAGAATCACCGAAGTTTCCTAAATGAGTCACCTGCTTTCTCTTCTCTTTGCTTTCATGCCTCCCCAGGGTAGGTCAGTCCTGTCCGCCACAGCGATACCTGCATGCTGGAGTTCCAAGGAGTTTGGGGGTGTGTCGGGTCCCCCAGGGAGATTCGGTGACTGAGGATGCTGTCATAGCAGCCAACATGTCCTTATTGTTTTCACTTTTAATGAAGTTCAGTTACTAGGTTTTCTGAGGCACAATGATGTCCTTGTGAAAAATTGGTGATCAGGGAAGCAAGCAAGTGTGGGAAAATGATCCTGCCCTTAAATCTAAAAAATGATGAAACAGCAAACAGCCCTGAAGAGCCCATGAACCTCCTCATGGGGCAGTGAGGAGACACTTCAGTAATGGCTTAAAAAAAAAAGTGATAATACTGAAGAAAAGGTAAACTAAATTTTGGGTCTCCTATGGGTAAAGAGATTGTGGCTTACATTTTGGATGTATGCGTTTATATACTTATTTATTTTTCTTTGTTGGATTTAGAATTAGTTGAAATAATTGTGTTTTTTAAATTTTAAAAAATGGGGTATACGAAGTCTAATCTCTGTGTGACATTTCTGTACTGTGAGACTCCACATACAAAAGTGAAGCCCAGACTGTCTGTCTCTAATGAGCCAGAGAGAGGTGGTCATCTCCTGCAGGCCGGTCTGGTCTCCAGGCATCTGGCCATCCTCCCAGTCTTGGGCACACCTGCATCACTGGTGCTTCCTGCCAGACTGTGACTCTGCCCAGGTTTCAGGAGCACCCGGAACTGTTTTCCTAGGGGCTCCTGCTTTGTCCTGGCTCCTGGAAGCACAGGCTTTTGACGAAGGACTCTCCCCACTGCCAGGTAAATTGGTGATTGCCCCACAGTCTGTATTTGTCACATGGGGCACAGAGAGTCTGGGCGTGCTGTCCTGGCCCTGGAGCCAGCTCTAGGACTGCCCGGCGGCATTGCCTCCACCCCTCATCTGGGAACAGGGCGGTGGGGAGGAGAAGGGAAGCAGGGTCTTGACCCTTCTGCGTCTCGAGAACACGGGAACACATCGTCCCATTGCCTCACACCATTCACAGCCCAAGCTTGTGTGAAGTATTATTTTATAACCTCCCCTGACAATGATGTATTTTATATAAGCAGCACATAAAGTGGTAATTTAATACCCTATCGAGCAGGATTAAACAATAAGGAGCAGATATCACTGTAGAAAAGTTACTTTATCCGGGAAACATTTATCTACTGCAGGTGGATGTGAATCATGGCTTCCTCCTCGGTGGCTCCTGATGAGCCTGTGAAATTCTGTCCTGTTCACCACTGTTAGTTATAAGCTACACCTTTCCTTCTATGACGTTAGTTACAAGCTCTACCTTTCCTTCTATGATGTTTATTTCTTGCCTGTTCAGCACTGTTAGTTACAAGCTATACCTTTTCTTCTGTGATGTATATTTCTTGAAGGCATGGACTAAATCCTAATTCCACAGTATTCGATGCACATACTCAAGAGACACTTGTTTGAATGAATGGATTAATAGAAAATAGAAGTGGTGACTTCACTTTATTTCATTATGTCAAACTTTGTCTACACGGAAAATTTTATGGTCCTTTGGAAAAACAGGGCCTCTGTGCAGGGTTGTTAGAGATTGTGAGAATGCCGCAAATGGCTCTGTGGCTCTAGGCTCACAAAGGGCTTGAGGGACTTGGTGGCGCACCTGTGTTGAAAACTGAGTTCTGCAAATCCATTGGAGTGACCTGCCAGCACCAGCACACACAGCCCTCCTTCCCAGTTGATTTCTGCACAGAGGCTTCTTCTGAATGCCCCAGGTGAACGTGGGTTCAGCCAGCACTGCTGGGCTTCCACAGCAAGCCAGGGTGCTGCAGGGACGAGAGAGAAGAGGGGCAGGACCAGGATCTTCCTGGGCCCCAGTGCCCGTGTGGGGACGCTGCCTGGCCTGGCTTTTCTGGGGGAGGTCAGGGAAATGATGGCATGGAGGGACTGTTGGTATGAGTCACTTGCTCAAACGTAGATCCCAGGTCTGTGTGGGAGGCAAATAGAAATTTATGTGGGTATCATCAGTAACATAGCAAACATGGGCTTCTTCACTAGGGTGGCTGACCCTCTTGCTCATCTGCTGAGCAAAGGCCCGGCCCGGCCCGGCCCGGCCCGGCCTGGCCCGGCCCGGCCTGGCCTTCTACGCCTCCACAGTGAGCTTTTCTCAAGCTCTGTCCACTCCATGGAGATGGCCGGAGCCAGGGCAGATATGGGGTGTTTTCCACTTTTTATTTATTTTTTCTTTTTTGAGATGGAGTCTTGCTCTGTCGCCCAGGCTGGAGTGCAGTGGTGTGATCTCGGCTCAGTGCAAGCTCCACCTCCCAGGTTCACGCCATTCTCCTGCCTCAGTCTCTGGAGTAGCTGGGGCCACAGGTGTCCGCCAACACACCAGGCTAATTTTTTTGCGTTTTTAGTAGAGTCAGGGCTTCACCGTGTTAGCCAGGATGGTCTCAATCTCCTGACCTCGTGATCCACCAGCCTCGGCCTCCCAAAGTGCTGGGATTACAGGCGTGAGCCACTGCACCCGGCCAGGTATTTGTCAGTTTTCGAAAGCTACATTTAAAGAATGAAATAGACCGAACAGAATTACTTCCTTTTGAATATTTAATACTCAGTCTACCAGAACACTTAAATATAGTTAATGTATTCAAATAATAAGAAAGAACTTTCCCTCTGTTCCAAAGAAAAAGTATAAACAACCTTTTACTTGTCAGGGATTTCACTATGTTTCTAAAAAGCCAGCAAGCACTTTTCCTGAAATAGACCCATCTCTTCCTCTGCACAGACCCTATGAACATTTTAGCTACATTTCTACTGTATCGTAATGTGATAGATTGTAGAAAATTCCTTGCTACTGGAACTTCACGATGCTTTCCTTTGAAACATCAAATAGAAAGTATGGATAGTAAATCTCAGACTAGTTGCAATTATCAGTCTTGGTAGAGCTGCCACCCACAGCCTCTGTCAATTACAACAGAGTGTGTCTCCCCAGCAACCCGGATTAGATTGCGGACAAAGCCAGGCTCACCCAGGATTCAGTGCAACGTCTTTCAAAGCTGTAGTCACTGCCCCTGGAGGAGACTTGAGAAGTCCTCCCTTTGATGCCTGTGCATGGCTGTTCTCAGATCACAGCAGCTGCAGCAGCATCTCAGAGGATGCCAGCAGGGGTGTCCTGGGTATTGACACCACGGTAGGGGCCTGCAGTGTCTGAATGAAATGGGCCGTGAAAGTGAGCACCCTAGAGGAGTCCACAGCCACGTTTCAAAGGTGCAGTGGCCCGAGGTGAACCCCAGAGCACTGAGGAGCCTGGAGTTGACCTGTCACGACTTCATTGAGAGAGCTGACTGAATTCCGTACCTGTGCGGGCAAAATATGGCTGTTTGCGCTTGGCCCCTTCTCAGTCCAGGGCTAGGGAGGTTGTCTGCACAGCTAGTGGGAGCTTAACTTTGTGCACACTCGGGGTTGGGTCCCACTCCTTTCTGTGAGCCCAGGGAAGATAGACATGCCGAGCTCTCCTGGAAGAGGGCCCTGACGAGTGGAAGCTGAGCTTCAAGATGGTCGGCCTTGTGGTGTGCGTGGCGGGTTCGGAGTCGGTGTGTGCTGAGTGGGGGCCCGGCTGCTGCTGTCGCTATTGGGCTCAGCAGACGCTGCGGGGGACGTGGCTCCTGTTGTACTTGGTGGTTTTCTCCTCACAGGAGTGGGTTTCCCTGCTGTGAAGGTGTCGGGGCTGTGACAGGCAGCCTGGCAGGAGGAAGACGCTCGTGGGGTTGTGCCCCGAAGCCCCCTTCCTCTTGAGGAGCATGAAGGGGGTTTGGGACCCTGCTTCCGGCTGCGCTCCCTTGCTAGGTTCTTGGCCTCGGGGGCCAGGAGAAGCTGAGTACAGGCCTGAAACCTGGACCCCTTCCACAGCCTCCGTGGCGTTTGTGGTGTTATGCAGGACGAGGCCCTTGGAACTCCAAGCCCTACCCTGGCATGCCCGCCCACTGGGGCGTCTTGGGCACCTGCTGTGTGCTAGGCTCCGTGGTGGGGTGGGCGGTAGCAAGGGCTGTGGGGTAGAGTGGACACGGTACGCGGATGATGAGAAGCGTCAGGGAGGCAGTGAGAGCACAGCTGAGACCTGCAAGGAGGGGACTGGCTGTGGGTGTTGGGGCTCAGGGAGCTGCCTCTACCCAGAGCCACAGTGGCCAGTGAGGGCAGAGCAGGGGACCGAGGCCCAGGGAAGCCGTGTGTATGGTTCGCATCAGGTGTGCGGGTCTGCTGGGCTGTGCGGCCCTTCTCAGTCCTGGCTGGGCCTGGGGTCCCAGAGGGAACGGAGGGTCTTTGCATCTCCCTCCTCTTGCTTCCCTGCTGCTTCCTGGTCAACGGATGCTTCTTTATTGCAACTCTGGCAGTTATTCTGCATATTAAGAGGAGTTTCACAAAATCATAGGGGGAGAGGCGGACTAGGGATTCATTTTTTTTTCTCCCCCTGATTTTACACGGAGCCTTCTACTACCCCTTAGTGTGGAGGCAGAGTGCAGATGCTCTACAGTTATCTATCCAGGAAGAGAAGAGCTGATGGGAAGTCACAGATCTGATCATTGCAATAGCACTGACATTTTTAAGTGGGAGAATGCTGATGTCTATAATAATCAGAGTAAAACTTCAGTATCTTCAACATAAAGATTCTGAGATGATCTTAGAGCCATTTCGTCCCTAGATCCTTCTGCAGTGTGGAGTGTGACATCTCTACCAGCCTCTGGTCAGTGGCCGCCTGGGGGTAACTGAATGCTTGAAGTGTAAATGAGAACTTCTAATTTTATTTAATTTTAGTCAAATTTAAATAGCTATATGGCCCGGGCACCGTGGCTCATGCGTGTATTCCCAGCAGTTTGGGAGGTCGAGGCGGGTGGATCATGTGAGGTCAGGTGTTCAAGACCAGCCTGGCCAACAAGGTGAAATCCCATCTGTACTTAAAAATATAAATAAAATAGTCAGGCGCGGTGACAGGCGCCTGTAATTCCAGCTACTCGGGAGGCCGAGGCAGAAGAATCACTTGAACTCGAGAGGCAGAGGTTGCAGCAAGCCGAGATCGAGCCACTGCACTCCAGCCTGGGTGACAGAGGGAGACTCTGTCTTAAGAAAAAAAAAAGATTTTAAAAAACCCTACATGCCCCTAGTTGCCTCTGTAGGAGACGGCATGGTTCCAGAAGGTAGACTTTGTGTTGAGGACTCTGCAGCGTCAGGCTGGAGACAGTCTCCCTTCCTAGCAGCGTGGGCCCCTGGGCTGTTCTTCTACCAGAAGGGATGGTGGCGTCTCTGGGAGGTATCTGTAGACTCAGATCTGTGTGGATTAGTGACTTGTGTTACTCACAGATACTTAATTTTATGGGTAAATGAATACCTGGACTGGCTGCAACTTCAGGGCGAGATTCGGGAGTAGGGAGTGAAAAGTGACGACGGAACCCTGGGCTTGTCCTGCTGCCCCCAGGACCCGGTCGGGGTGCCTTCTCGTCTGAAGTCCCAGCACGTGGTCAGGGTAACCCTTGCCTCTGAAGGCCCCAGGAAGTGATCGGGGCACCAATCCCCTCTGAAGCCCCAGCACCTGGTCGGGGAGCCCCTCCCTTCTGAATCCCCCAGTACCTGGTCGGGGCGCCCCTCCCTTCTTAAGCCCCCAGACCCTCCTGGCCTGCGGTGCTGCTTCTCCAAATGCTGTCCTTGGCTGTTTTCCAGGAGTCACCTGCACCAGAGCAGGCTGCGTGTGTCATTTCTTGTCGGATCTGGGGTGTCAGTGAAGCTCATTTATCTTGTCTTCCTCCTCATGTTCCGTATCTCACCTGTTGACTATCTGAGTTTGTGTGAGTGCGTGTTGTGCGTTCTCAGGCTGTATTCGGTGCTTAGGTGACAAGAACGTCTTAGAGCAACGGACTGTCTGCTCCAAAGGACGCTGGGCATGAATCGAGACACAGTTTACTTGTGGGGTTTAAATTTCCTGGGTGTTGGAGGCAATTAAGGGGAAACAAGGTCTAAAAAAGCCCCTGCAGATGAGGAAGGCAATAATGAAAAAAATTACTCTATACACACTTAGCAGATGATTTACTTTGTAGGTGAATTTTGCATTTCGGGAACTACTAAAGCTACTGTTTGTAGGGATTCCTTGATGAGCTTCTTGTTTTCTGTCTAGAAAGTAATGTGGATCGGTTTTGCCTTTAATGCTGACTGACTAGAATCTACTTCCTTTTCCCCCCATTCACGTTAGGGTGGGGATTGGACTGGCAGAGCTGTAGGATCTCTTTATTTCTGATCTTAAATGAATTTTTTCTTCAATGCCGGGTTCTTTGGTTTGGGAAATGTGCTCAATTTGTACCGTGCTTTAAATGTACACAATGGTCGAAATTGCTACTTTTCTTTAAAGTTAGATATAACATCTTAAGTAAAATGTCATCTATAAATCAGGCACAGTCTGGGGCCTGGAGACCCCTCTTGTCACTTCCTTCCAGCTGTGTCTTCTTCCCTGGCCACATTGCCCCTGGCCACATCTCCTCCCCACACCACGCCGTGTCATCCGCCCACCACCTCACCTCTGGTCACAACACCTCCCTCCCGGCCACATCACCTGTGGCCTCACTGCCTGCCTCCCTCCTTCCTGGTGGCCTCCGTGGCTCCCACTGTCTGCCCTCCCGAGGGTCTGTTCAAGGCTCCTTCCCCGTTTTCCACTCCTGAGTGGGTCTCGGGGCCTAGATGTTTCACAGGATGCAAGTTTCTTCCCTTCCAGCCGTGGGTCTCTGAGCGAAAACTCCAGAGAGGGCACTAAGCTCTCCTTACCTACCTGGGGGGCCCTGAGCCCTGACCACCGACCACCAGGGCTTTTCTGCAGTGTGTGGGGCAGACTCATGCATGAATTGGACTAAAAAGATGCTTCCAGGAATCCTTGTTTTAAGTGCACTGGAGCAGAGATGGGGAGAGGGGACCACCTAGTTTGCTCAGAATTTGGTCCTGATCACAGCCAATGAGGCAACATAAGCACCTCCTAAATGAAGCATTCCACAGACTGATTTTACACATGACAGAAAGGCTTCACACAATGAGTGAGTTTGAGCTGCATTTGAAGGAAGAACAGGTCCCTGTAGGTGGAAATGAAAGGTAAGCGTGACCCAAGCCATCAGCAGCAGCGGGGGTGGGGTGGTGCAGACTCCCCATGGATGGTGGGCATGGCTGAAATGCAGGAGAGCGCAGGGGTGCGAAGGAACAGCAGGGCGGCAGTAAAATTCCCCTGCAGAGAGGGGACGTGACTGAGATATTATCACATGTATACAACTGAGAGATGATTTGAGGAGGATTTCTGGGAGCCTGTGGGAAGAGCACGTGGTCATCATCAGTTCTCGGGATCTCTTTTTATGAAGTGAAAATAGTCTTGCCTCTGCCTATCTTGTGAGCTGTTGTGACGATCAAATCAGATAATCTTCAGCGAGCCTTGTAAATGCTAAAGCTTATGACAGACTGTTCCAGCCCCCTTGTCTCTACCCTCCTTTCCTCCTGAGTAACGTGAACCCTGCTGGGTACCTCACTATCTGCCTGGTTTCCTCCTCCATAACGTGAGCCTTGAGTACTTGCTGGGTACCTCGCTGTGCACCTTCCTTAGTAACGTGAGCCCTGAGTATTTGCTGGGTACCTCGCTACCTGCCGTACAGCTGGCTGTAGAATTGTCAAACGCACTTGTCTGGCACATAAGCAGAAGTGCCCGCTGGGCCTTGGGAGGGCTTTGTGACATGTGGGTGCCTTCTGTTCCCTGTTAGGCTGGAGCTGCAGGAGCCCCCCTAGACCAGATAGAGGACCAAGGCTGTGGCCTCGGGGTGGGGGCTGGGGGAGCTCCCAGGGTTTATTGTGTGGGTGAGAGCAAACTTCAGTCCCGCTGTGGCATTGGGATTCAGGGTTCCTTCTGGAATGTTCTGAGTGAGAAACAGGAAGTGTGCACAGGTGCGTCTTCTGTGGATTTTATGGTTATCTCTTGGGAGAGCACTGGTGCCTCTGAACTATGAACCTGCAGAACCACTTCTTCCACTAACGGCCGCCTTTATATAAAGAATGACTTACAAAAGATGCCACTTCAGATGGAGGTATTTGCAGGTGTGGCCTGAAAAATGAACAAAATGACTTTCATCTCAAGGAAAGTACCTTACATTTTTCCCAATGATAGACATTTGAGCTTTCCAGTGAATATTAAAACATAAAAATCTTGTGTCCACCACTTTCTCATGTGACCAATGGTGATACTGATGTGGGTTTTTTTTTTTGTTTTGTTTGTTTTGTTTTGTTTTTTTTTTTTTTTGGACATATAATGAAATGTGGAAGCCGCTCATAACTCTGAACCAGTATTTTCTAACCAATGTGTGATTACAAAATCGTGTGCTGGTAAAAGCCATTCAAGTGCAAGACGGACCAGTCGACTTAGAAGGAATTGGGGCAGAAAGGCCCGTCGACCAGAGCACAGACTCTGTGTTGCAGACAGCCTGTACGGAAGTGCCACTTGTTACATTTGGCAGCAGAGAATACCTAAAATGATCTGAAAACACAATGAAAATACTGCTTCCTAATTGTATATCAGTAGGGGGTCGGACTTTCTTCATAAACTTCAGCCATGGCTCTGCAGCCCACTGAACGCAGATGCAGGCATGAGAATCCTGCTGTCTGAGGTGCAGAGATGTTAGGTGTTTTCACAGTAGCACAAACTTTTGCCACGCTGCTGCTTATTTTGGAAAATGGTTTCTTCTTTAAGACTGTGTTAAGATGTAATGACTTTATCCTTGTAAAAGAAACTAAATTATGTTCTTTTTTTTTTTTTTTTTTTTTTTTTTTTTTTTTTTTGAGACGGAGTCTTGCTCTGCCACGCAGGCCGGAGTGCGGTGGTGTGACCTCAGCTCACTTCAACCTCTGCCTCCTGAGTTCAAGCGATTCTCCTGCCTCAGCCTCCCTAGTAGCTGGTACTACAGGTGTTCAGCACCATGCCAGGCTAATTTTTGTATTTTAGTAGAGACGGTGTTTCACCATGTTGGCCAGGCCGGTCTCGAACTCCTGACCTCAAGTGATCCACCTGTCTCTGCCTCCCAAAGTGCTGGGATTACAGGCATGAGCAGCCACCACTCCCGGCCTGATGAGAAAGCTTTTTTGTGCTCTTTAATAAAGTGCAAAGGGTTCCTGAGACCCAAAAGTTTGAAAACCACTGGCTTAAACCGACAAAATTGTCCATGATTCTTCAGTGTATCTTCTAATCTGTTGATGGAGAGAGGACAGCAAGGGTTGCTTTATTTTTTCCTTTCACAACTCAATGGTGCTGGGACAACTGGGGTATCCACATAGAAAAGGATGGACTGGACCCTTCCTCACCCTACACGCAAAGCTCAACATGGTTCCAATGTAAGGAGCTGACTGAGACCCATTCTGTCAGTCTGCTGGGTACCATAACGGACACCACAGACCGTGCGACTTAGACAATAGCATCTTATTTCCTTTTTTCTGGAGACTGGAAGCCTGGGATCAAGGTGCGGGCAGGGTTGGATTCTCTGGGGCCTCACCCCATGCTGTGTAGACAGCTTCTTCTCTGTGTCCTCACAGGTTTCTCTTACGTGTATGCAGCACTGAGGACTGTGTCTAAATTCTCTTAAAAGAACACCAGTCATACTGGATCAGGCCCTACTTTTAAGATCTTATGGGACCTAAATTGCCAAGTTAAAGGCCCTGTATGTAAATACAGTGACATTTTGGGTTTCCGGGGTTGTGACTTTAACATGGAATCTTGGGGGAGGGGGACAGTTCAGCTCATAACACCTTTAGGGGAGAATCCTGGAGAAACTGTTAGGTTGGATTAGGCAATGTTTCCTTGGCTGAGACGTCTAAAGCTATAACAAGCAACTGAAGGGAAAAAGACGGTATCAAAATTAAAAATGTTCAATTCAGAGGATACTATTAAAGTAAAATGACAACCCACAGAACAGGATACATTATCACGATAAGGACCTGATATCAAGAATATATTCAAAAACTCTTAATAAAAATCCAATTTAAAAATGGACAAAGGATTTGAATAGACACTCTCCAAAGAAAGACATATAAATGCCTTAAAAAGCACATGAGATGTTTAGCAGAATTCGTCATCTTCGAAATGGAAATCAAAACCACCGTGAAATAACACTTCACAACCACCGTGATGGGTGGGTAAAACCCCAGTATTGGACAGTGACATTTTGGTGAATTGGGGAAAACTGAAATCTTGATATATTGCTAGTGGGAGGGGAAGTAAAATGGTGCAGTTGATTTGGAAAAGTCCGACAGTTCCTCAGAAAAGCATGAAATCACCGTACGACCCAGCAATTTCACTCCTAGCCATATGCTCAAGAAAACTGAAAACATTTTTCCAAAAAGTATGTCATGCCTGAATCTTCACAGCAGCATTATTCATAGTAGTAGAAACAGTCCAGGTGTCTGTCAACCGGTCACTCACTGAGATTCCACTCACCTTAGACGTGAAAGATGTCAGCACCGAAGGTCACACCAAAGGTCATGCACTGTACGATTCTCCTCACAACAGGTGTCCAGAATGTGCAAATCCAGAGAAAAGGAAGTTGGCTGGTGATTGCCAGGGGCTGGTAGAAGGAAGGAGCCAGGTGCTGACTCTTAATGGGTTCAAGGTTTCTTTGGCCTGTGGTGAAAAAGTCCCGGAATTACATACTAGTGGTTGATGTGCAGCTTTTAGAATATGCTAAAAAGACTGAATTGTATTCTTTAATATTGGGGCTTTTGTGCTTTGTAAATTGCTTTTCAATTTAAAAAGGAATTCAAGAAGTTATTTGGTGTTGATATGATAGTATCCAAAACAAGTTACTATGTAACTCACGTCCCCAGCGTTAAACTTCATTTTCTGAGGATCTTGAAGTGTTTGAGGCTAGGAGACACAACGATCCTATACTGTATGTTACACCCCATCTTACTGATTTCTATCTCACATAACCATATTCAGGAAAAACCGACATGTAAATGTGAGCTGAATGCTATGCAGAGGCACATTCCTCTTACCCGGATGATCTTTAGTGGCACAGTAAGAGATGAGATCATAGCAACGTTAGTTTAGTTAGTTTAATTTCCATGGCAACAGGAATTTGGCACATGGGATGAGTTAGATCTCCCTGCACAGCTCCTAACGGGGTTGCCCATTTCTGTGTGGTGTCTGTGTATATTCTCGCTGTGGAAATAAGTGATAGCACCTGCACAAACACTTGTCCAGAAGCGCACACGAAGCTGGTGAAGGCAGAGGACAGGCGAGAGGGAAGCATGGCTCAGCCCTGGCAAAGAAGACCGTTATTCCAAACGCAAAATATTCAGGAACACAATCCTTGGGAAGACTGGTGATGTCTTTAGACCTCACCACTATCAGGTTGTATCTGTGCAGCCAGTTACCAGAGCCGCAGAACGGCGTGTGTTGGTATTGGTGTCATCACTCAACGATTCTGACTTTTCCTGGTGCTGAGGATGACTGCATATGGCAGAGGCAAAGTGCTAATCTAGCACAGGTCATCATATCCAAGTTCTTTTCTATGAAGGCGGGCAGGGTTAGGAACCACCCCACCCCACCCCACTCCCCAATCCTATAAGAACTGGGATCTGATGATCTGTGCTGTCGAGAGAGGCAGGGTTAGAACACCTCATTCCTCAATCCCACTGTTGAAAATAATAGTTGGATTGGGAGGGTTTTTACTCCTAAGGTTGAAGCCGTGCATTTCTGGAGCCTGGGCTGTCAGTCATGGTGGCTGGGGAATGCTGGGGCTGCGGTTGTCTGGCTGCCGGTAGCCCTGCTGGTGGGTCCTCCCTCTTTGACACCGTTCATTTCTGAAGCTTGCTTTCCCCGGTGTTGGAAGTAGCAGCACTGGAAGAATGGCCGCCTTCCTACAGTGAAGCTCTGGCAGGAGAGGAGAAGATACGGAGCGTCTGTTCAAGGACGTGACGTTCTGGGCACCGCACCATGCGTTCTGCTTCTCAGCTGTGCCTCCTGGTTGATGTTACCATCACCTGGCATTTCCCAGGAGGTAACTCGCGAATGCCACACTGATGGAACAGTACGGCTCGAGTCCAGGGCCGCTGGAGCACATCAGCAAGGTCAGGCTGGACGCATGTGCTTGCTGACAGGAAAATGACAGGAAATGTCATGTCAGTTCAGGAAAATGACAGGAAATGTCATGTCAGTTCAGGAAAATGACAGGAAATGTGTTTGCTGACAGAAAAATGACAGGAAGACGACAGGAAAGAGGCCCATGAGGAGAGGAACCAGTAGATTCAAGGCAGTTAACCGAAGGAGCGAGCCATCACAGGCTGGGAGGACACCCCAGCCACAGTGGATGTCAGCGGTGGTGGCTGGACTCGGGGTCCGTGAATGTTGCATGATCGAACGTGTTTGGTACATTCTCAGCTCCTGCCCAGGTGCCTCCCAAGCATCGGGTGTTGTGGCTCCCCACACCCTTCCCATCTGTGTGTAGCATGACCACCACCTTCCTACCGTGTGTTTGTCCTATCACGGCTGCTGTGCCTAACGGACGCTTTGCTTTCCAGCTACTTTCCTATAACCAAAGCCCTTGAACGACTTTGCGTTTCAGAGACGACAGGGTATTAGTTTTTCATGATTGCTCTGAGGATTTCCGAAAGCAAATGCAACTTACAGGATGGAAGATATTGGAGACAGTAATTATAGATGACTTTTCTCAGTTTTTTGATTGTGGTAAAGTTACACAGCACTCTATTTTTAACTGTATGGTTTTGTGGCATTAAGTGTGTTCACACTGTCGTGCTGCGATCACCGCCATCCATCTCCAGAACTTTCTGGTCTCCCCACGCTTGAAACTCGGTCTACCAAACACTAGCTCTCCTCCCACCCCAGCTCTGGTAAGCACTACAGGTTGCTTACAAAATAAGCTTTTTCAGTAAGAGAAGGGGCAAGGAAAAGAGCTCTAAAGACTGTCTTGAGATTTGAGGAAGTGTTTTAGGTTTTGTTGTGTGGTTCCCGGTGTAAAGGAACTATTGAAGACGTGGGAAGGCGAAGGTCTGTGATCTCAGGAAGTGCTGGGCTGGGCAGCTTTCCCACTGTGACGGGGGCACTTGCCCTCAAACCTGCCTGAGATAATCGCGTGAGGATGGTGCTGCATTGTGACAGCTCTGAACTTGGTCTCCTTGAACGTTGCCAGGTACATAAGCTTTGGCGGTTACCATCTAGTGTCTGTGGGAGACCTAGAATTTGAACATTGTTGACTTTAGGACACACTCATTTTATAACACTCTACCTGTTCTCATCAGTAGGAAATATGCTGTGTCCTTTTTTTTTTTTTTTTTTTTTTTTGAGAGGGAGTCTCGCTCTGTCGCCGAGGCTGGGGTGCAGTGGCCGGATCTCAGCTCACTGCAAGCTCCGCCTCCTGGGTTTACGCCATTCTCCTGCCTCAGCCTCCCGAGTAGCTGGGACTACAGGCGCCTGCCACCTCGCCCGGTTAGGTTTTTTTTTTTTTTTTTTTAGTAGAGATGGGGTTTCACCGTGTTAGCCAGGATGGTCTCGATCTCCTGACCTCGTGATCCGCCCGTCTTGGCCCCCCAAAGTGCTGGGATTACAGGCTTGAGCCACCGCGCGCGGCCTTTTTTTTTCCCCTTAATATTCTGTGTTGCTGTAACAGTAGTTGCAGCGGACGCTACTTCTGGTTCATGGTCATCACCAAACACAAGCTTCAGGAAACCGTGTGAAAAATGAAGGGGAAAGTGCTTTTCTGCAAAGGGCTTTTTTGAACATCCTGTTTTTTTCTGGAATATCTGTTTTGGTGTAAAACGTTTTCATATTTAGGGGTTTGTAACGTGTTTTATACTGGTTAGCTTTGAAACCCCATGTTTTTGCATGCCATGGGGCTGCTTTATCCTGTTATTCTATGATATAGCAGGTTGGCAAAACTATTGGTTATTTCACTTTAAAAACCAAAGCAGCTTACAGATTGAGTGTGATTCTTGTAAGAATTTAATTGTAAAATTGATTTGTGTTCAACAAGCTTACTGGAATGGCTAGATCCGTGGACAAAAAGATAAGAACATGTCAAGTCTCTGGGCCAGGAAGGACTTCCAAATAATACAAGTGATACACATTAATTTCTTAACAAAAGATTAGATTTAGTACATAACTGTTTAAAACCTCCATATTTTCTATTATAGCCATTCCACAGTGCCCATGGGGGTGGGCTGCAGGACTGCCTATGGAATCCAAGGTCTTTGGGCGTTGAGGTCCCTGCAATAAAATGGCATCGTGTTTGCATATGACATATGCACATCCTCCTGCAGACAGTCATGTCAGGGTTGCTCGTAACAGCTATACCATGCACATGCCATGCGAGTAGTTGTTTAATGAATAATAAAGTCTGAATGCTTAGTACAAACACATTAAAAAATATGTTGATCTATGGTTGGTTGAATCCACAGGCCTGGAACCCGGGGAGAGAATACAAACTCTAGAAGCAAAACGAACAAAGCACTTGAGGTCAGCAGTGACGGGTGTGGGATCACACTGAATCTCATGTGTTTTGCTGTCTGTGTCACTGTGTCCCGTGTAAACGGGAATCATTTGTAGCTTAAGGTAAAATAGGTAACAGGAAACACTACAGAGTGGGCACGAAGGCGCGCCCCTCATTACCCCGTGTTACAGCCAAGCGTCTGCCTCCTAGGGAAGGATTTGTTCTGTGGGGAGACTAGATGTTGATGATTTCCGGATGTGTGAAGGGAAACTCCCTCCGAGAAGCGTGGCTTTGGCCGGAGCACATCAGACGAGAGTTAGCGTGGCATGGAGTTGCCACAGTGGCCCTCAGGCCTGCTGCTTCTCTCCTCTCCCCACCCCTGGCCCTGACGCTTACCAAGGGAGGCAAGTTCAGCTCCAGCTGAGCCCCGCACAGAGCTGTGGGTCTCTAGGGCAGGTGCCCACCTTCGCCTGAACAGGCTGTGTCAGAGGAGGGTCTGGCTGTACTTGAGCTGTGAGAGATGCTCTGAGAGATCCAGCATCCTGAAAACCCAGGTGCTGAAGGTTCCTCCTCTTCCACCATCCTGCGGGGAAGGGGGTCTTATCCTGCTTCCCCTCAACCCGAGCTGACTTCTTGTCTGTTCTGTACACCTAGGTTTTCAGAACAGTTTTGTTAATCATCTAGCAGACAAACAACCATAAGGTGACAGCCTGGGAGGGTAGACGGCGCTGGAAGGTAGTTTTCTGAATAACAGCGTTCAGTTTCCTGTTTTGCCATCATTTGACCCAAGGCCCCAAGATAATTGAAATATTGTCAGCCAAACACCGATTTTTTATCTGAGTTTTTTTTTTTTTTCTTTTTAAGTTATGGGTGCAAACTTATAACCAGGGACCTGACAAAAGAGAAGGATTTATTTGCAAAGTGAATGTCGGGGATGGTTGGCATTTGCCAACTCTGACTAGCAGGGACCCAGGCTGCTTCCGTTCTGCCGCCCGACTCCTGACCCTCCAGCTCCTGCCCCTGTTCCCACCAGCAGGAAGAGGAGCGGGAAGGTGCCTTTTCCCCTTTAAGGGGGTGAGGTGAGTGTTGCACCTGCCACTTAGCTAGTCCCTGGGGTGATTCTCCAGCATGGGTGGGAGTTGGGTTTGGAGGCCTGAGCCCCGTGAAGCTGGGGTTGCTGTTCCCTGAGCAGCAGGAAACTGGACTCTGGGAAGTGGGGTCAGAGGGTAGCATCCTCAGGAGGGGCCTCTCGTCCCATTTGACATCTTCACTGCAAAAGGGGGTGTGGGCTTCATGGTCCATTGACAAATAGAACGTTACTTTTTTTTTTTTTGAAGCACATAGAACCCTAATTCCTTTGGCTTTTACTAAAGTGGCATTTTGTAATTCCACATGATTTCATTGATATACTCGCAGGAGAGAATGCTTCCTGTAAACCAGAAGGATCTCTGCGACAGTCCTCGATCCATAGAGAGTTCATTTTCCCAAGGTTATAGACACAGCCTTAGGAGGGGTTGAGGACACACTGCGGCAGCCTCAGGAGGTCCTGGACATGTGTCCAAGGTGTTTGGGGCACAACTTGGTCTTACACATTTTAGGGAGACGTGAGACATCAATACATGTGAGACGTACGTTGGTTCAGTCTAGGAAGGATGGACGGCTCGAAGCGGGGAGGGATTTCCAGGTCACAGGTAGATCAGACAAATGCATTTCTGGTGCATCTTTCCAGAGGAAGCAGTCAGATCCGCATTTATCTCCGTGTGCAGATGGTGACTTTGAGTTCTGTCCTCTGTCCATGAGGAATTTCCTTGTGGATCGGTTGTGAGGGAGGTACGTGGCTTTTCCCCCCACCCCCAGTAGCTGTCTCTGTTAGGAAGAGCATGGGAGGCAGGTTTGGTCTAAGCTCTTCCTCACCTTGACGTCCCTTTAGCGTAGTGATTTTGGGGTCCTGAGATGTATTTTCAACTTCATGTTTCTGAATACACTGGCACTCTAAACAGTGTTGTAGGAGGCATCTAACTTACTTAGAAGAAGAAGAATATTTGGAAACACTTGAGCACCTTCGTCCTTGAGAGAACCAAGCCTTTGTTTAGTTTGCTTTGCCCTGAGGCTGTTACGCTGTCCCGGGCTGTGCGGCCTTAGAAAGCTGTGCCCCTGTGAGCTACTGCCTGTGGAATCTGGTGACTTTGAAGTTAATCCAGCAGCTACATATTTTGGAAAGCAGATTCCCTCTTAAAGTGTTGGTGATTATGATTCTAGCACTAGAATTTCAGTGTGTATTTTCCACCCTTCTTACTTTGTCTCCTCATACACTGAGATGCTGCTGCATTTGCCCTTAGGCTTCACTGAGGGAGGGTCAGTTCTCACCCTTTCTTAGATATTGATCTTGAACGGACAGAATCGAGATTCAGGAAAACTCTCGAGCTGGGAGAGTGTGCTGATATCTATGTAAGTGGGGTTCATGTGTCAAACTCAGGTTTAAGAAAAACCAATTCTAGGCTGGGCATAGTGGCTCACACCTGTCATCCCAGCACCTTGGGAGGCTGAGTTGGGCAGTTCACTTTTGAGCCCAGGAATTCAAGACCAGCCTGGGCAACATAGCAAGACCCTGACTCTACAAAAAATTAAATAGGAGAGGTGATGTGCACCTGTGGTCCCAGCTACTCGGGAAGCTAAGGCTGGAGGATGACCCAAGCCTGGCAGGTTGAGGCTGCTGTGAACCATGATAGCACCACTGTACTTATGGTGCACTGTGCCTGAGTGACAGAAGAACAACCACCCCCCCCACACACAAAGTATCAATTCATGCAGTGGCCAGTTCTGCTGAGACCACCTGTTAAGACTACTCTGGGCCTCATGGTTTGAGAAGCGTCTGTCCAGGGTCGAGAGGGAGTAGCTTGAGGGCCTAGAAGCCAGTTCTTGTGGTTGAGCGTGATTGCGGGTGTGGAGTTGGGGGCAGGGCTCTCCACGGCATGAGTGGGTAAATGGATGGGCTTCCAGGACGAGCCCCTGTGACTTTGCCTGGTTTACATCCGTCCAATACAAATCCACAGGCTCTTACTCTAGAAGCTTCTGCTGGGGCTGATGGACTGGCCTGGGGACAGAGGGTGCCCTCAGAGCCTCATGGTGCCGTCTGGTTTAGGAAGAGCACTTAGTCACCTAGATCTAGGATTTATGGCACTACAGGGGACTCCTCACACTCAGAGCAACAGCCATCTGCATTCTAGACTTGGTTCTAGGCAAAGTATTTTGGAGCCTGTTGGTAGGTACCCTGTGTTCTGTTTATGTGTAAAACAAGTTAGAGTTATAACTAGTTAAAACCTATTTTTAAAATTTTGCCACAGAATATGGCAGTTGTGGTGGAGCCTGGCCAGAGACCCCCACACTGAGACGCTGTTGCTTGCTGGGGTTGCAGGCGTTGCCTGCATCGGCTGCCCCTCCCGGCGTGTCTGTGTTCTTGACACGGGCGCCCATCGAGGCTTGGCCTGTGGGAGTCGTGCAGCCATTTGTCTCCGTGTTCCTCTGAGGTTCCGCAGACTTCACGGTCCCGTGGCAGAGCATACGGTATCTGCTTGCATCCTGATTTCCCCAAACCCCAGGACAGGCCAAGAGTTCCTTACACACAACTGCAGAGGGCCCCGTGGCGTGGATTTGCAGAGACACAGCCTTTCCCCCAGCTTGGCCTTCGTCTCCAGAGTTGGCTTTAGGGTGATAGAAGCTTCCTTCAGACTGGGGGGCCTTGAAGCTTTGGTGCTAGGAATTCGGTGAGCAGCACGGATGATACCCCGTTTCTCTGCATTTGTAGCAATAGTTGTTAACACGACCACGAGATGTACAGAGGAAGGAAAAAGGAGATTTTATTTTCAGAGTAACACTCTGTGCTTTGGGAAATGTGGTCTTGGGGGAGCTGTAAGCACATGCCCCTCAGGAGGAGAGGAGGCCGCGGCATTACATGTTCCGGGGTTTGTTGGCTGTGTGTGTTCATCGTGCTCAAGGAATGTCTGAACGTTTACAGGGAAAGTGGGGTTTGTTCATCCGGTTTGTGCAATGTCTGAACACTTACAGGGAAAGTCTAGCACACATGCAGTGAATTAACCTGTAACATCCATGTTCGCCTTGGGGCAAGTGTAACATTTGAAATGAAGTGGACTGGGCGTGTCATGTACAAAGGTGAGCTGTTGGGCGCAGACGTTTATGCGCAGCCTCAGTCACAGCCAGGACTGGCTCGGGGTCTGCAGCCTGTGGCGGGAAAGGACACTCATGAGGCCATTCTGTCCAGTCGGGGCTGCCGGCAGGGTCCCAGGGTGGGGCTGTCTGGTCGGCCGGCATCTGGAGTCCACCCAGGTCCAGTGGGCAGCGTTCCTCTAAACCAGGCTTCTGATTGTGGAGGAGACTTCATGCTGGTTAACACACTGTGCAGGAGTAATGTTGTGGGGCTTTGGGGTCCACCTTCCCTATGATGCCGGTTACATTTCTCTCCGGACCTCACAGCCACAGAGATTGCACCTCGTCTGGCAGCAGGGGGTGCCATGTTGACATAGTAATTTATTGTATTAACCTTTTTATTGCTATTTTAATAACCATTTTTTTTCTTTTTAAAGAGATAGGGTATTGCTGTGTTACTCAAGCCAGTCTTGAACTCCTGGCCTCAAGCAATCCTCCCACCTCGGCCTCCCAAAGTGCTGGGCTTATAGACGTGAGCCAGTGCGCCCAGCCTACAGCCACGTTTTTAAAACTCAGCAGTTTAAAAATCCTATTCCTTTTACCCCCTCAAGCAGGCTGGTTGGCCTTGTGCAAACTGGGGTGTCACGATCTTAGCCCCCCTTTTATTTTTACCTTTGGCCTCAAATTCTGATGAGAACAGCAGTTACAAAATGGGCTTTAGGTGATTCTTCCGTTACTAAAGCCAGAATTCTCACCAGGTAGAGATGTTTGTCCCCAGGATTCCAGAAAGCTGTTTTGAATCAAGCCCGTAGGAAATAAGTAAGGAACTAAACTCTTGGTCCTCTGCTTAGTACCAGGGGAATGGGTTAGTTGCTGATACCCTTTGATCTGTGCTCACGTGCTGCATCTCATCACGGGAAGCAGAGTCGCCCTGTGGAATAAAGCCCGGCTCAAGGTGGCGCGTCGAGACGCTTGGGACTGTCAGTCCCTTATACAGCGGCAGACTTGGAGACTCAGTATCGCGTGCAGAGCCCAGGCAACTGGAGTGCATCCACTTTAGAGACCACATGGACGGTCGGCAAGGTGGATGTCCGGGCATATGGCCTTGACAGGCCCACTGCGAGGTGAATTAGGAATTCGTTAGCAAAGAAATCAAACTCGCCTTTGGGTCCCGACTACTTGGAAGGTTGAGGCGGGAGGATTGCTTGAGGCAGAAGGTCAAGGCCGCGATGAGCCATGATTGTAATACTGCACTCTGGACTGGGTGACACAGCGAGACTCCAAGTCAAAAAAAAAAAACAAAAACAAAAACAAAAAAAACAAACCTTACTCTTCATAGCAAGAGGGAGAATTTATCAAAGTAACTGCAACAAAATCTTAGATGATGTAATTTCAGTGGCTAAGTGAGCTGTCCAGCCCACGTGGCTGGCTTACAGCGCAACAGAGCCAGGTGCTGCTGCAACTGCCCCCCCACTCCGATCGCTTGTGGACATTTTCTGTTTTCCCATATCTCCCTTTTGGATACGTAGCTCGCTACTTTATAGCTAAGCATCAGTAAAACAGGTTGTCTATTTTGAAAAGTAACTATTTTGTCTTTTAAGGACAGAAAATGAAGCAGGTGACAATAGCATGGCGACCTGGTGAATAGATTTAGAGGAATATTTAATACTTGGCACCACTCTGATCCCTTCTTCTCTCATGCTTAGTTACAGCTACCGCCTCCTAGGACAGAACACTTTGAGCTCTGTGAGTAGGAATTAAACATGTTCTAAATCAGAAGTTTTAGTTAAGCAGTATTTTATGTGAATGCCCAGATCCTAAGTGTTCACTGTACTGGTGTGTGGTGTTGAAGAAGGAACGAGGGCTTGGGGCTGCGTTTATGGTGCAGCGTCCGGGTTCCCATATGTGAGATGAGGGCCAAGAGACACGGCCTGGAAGGTTCAGACTGTAGGATTGAATGGATCTACCCACTCCTGGAAAGCCTCAAGTCTAACTTGACTTGGGCTGGTTTTAGGGAGATGCTGGCAGCGCCGTCCTCACAGGTCACTGGGAGGGGCTCTGGCACCGTCCCCGTCAGGTGTCTCATGATCAGCCCAGCTTGCTCATCTCAGAAGCTGTTGGTCGTGTTCTCGTTCCTGTTGTTCGTTGCGTGTTATTTAGGTTCTGTTCATGTGGGGACCTAGGAAGTTCCACAGTGAGAGGAGAGCCGCTGAGCCGCCTTCCTGCCTGGATGCCAGCCCCACGGAGGACCGTAACTGCTTGAGGTTGGCTTCTGCCCCCGGCCTCACCTGTGGAGGCATTGATGCAGTGGTACTTTCTAAGCTCCTGGGGCACACAGTGCTGTTGTGTGGATCCACAGGCTACTGTGGCGTCCAAGCACGTGCTCCCGGAGGAGAGGACTCTGCGGGCACTGATAGTGGGAGCTGGCTGAGAGTCGAGCGAGTTGAGACTCCCTGTGACCTGCACAGCTGCCATTTGCACAGCCCCTCCTGACACCAAGATGGTCGTGCGATAAATGCACAAAGCACATCTCCAGCAAAAAGCCGCCGATTGTCCATATCCAGGATATCCACCACGGTGGCTTTTTGGTGTTAATACGATGAATGTGAGCAGCAGGTGGTCTGCGTCGAGTGTGACTGTGCCACTGCAGTTTTGTTCTCATGTCTTGATGAGCATGAACGGTTCCTGACGAGGGTAGGTAAGGATGCTGTGACCTGAGACTCTGCAGTATTGTAGCTTGAGGAACCAAGGAGTTTTTCTGTCTTGCAAAGCCGTCAGGGAGGATGTTCCAGGCTGGTGACTGCTCCATGAGGTATTTAGGGATCCAGGTTTCTTCCCGACCCCTGCTCTGCCTTCCCAGGGACACGGCTGTCCTTGCCGTGGTTGGGAATGGGTGATTGCCATGCTGGCGGGGGAGGCTTAAGGTGAGAGTGGCCGTGATTTACCTAATCTACATAATGACAGGGAGCCTGGGAGTAAAGTGTAGCCATGGCCTGGAGGATGGATGATGGTTGTTGGTGAACGACTGGCTGCACTCACCGCAGCTGGCCCAGGAATGGGGAAGGATGGCTGAGTATGCCGTTCAACGGTACCTGGTTCTTTCAGATTTGACTTCCTTATGGATTTTCTGCTGTAAAGAGGAGAGAGCCTGTGGTTCTAGGCCAAGCATCTCACTCATCTCATAACATCTTGTATCCCTCAGCCAACATTTATGTCAAGTTTTAGAAGTCCTATCAAACTGGCAAGCATTTCTCAATTTGGTTTAACCATTGGATTTTATATCTGTGTCTGCATCTCTATTTTACATCTATGTGGTTATTTGACACTCTGTAGTACCTTTGTAATAGGTTCTCTTTGGTGGAAGTTACTCTCAACAAACCCTTGCTGCTACTTGAATTTTCAAGGTTGCAAGTAGAAAGGAGAGAATAAAAACCACATCTTCTCTAATTTTAAAATGTGTTGTTTCTCAAATCACACCAGAAGTAAAGATATTACAAATTACAAAAGCAGCCAGAATCAAGGTTAAGAGATTTCTGGGCGATTCTGGCTAATCAGCAGTATTTGCTGAGGTGTGTGCAGCAGAGCAACATGCCAAGAAGCCCGCAACGGGGGAGAGTTGGGAGGCCAGGCTGTGACTTCGGAGGTGTGTTGCCTCAGGGAGAGGAGCTAGATGTAGAGAGGATAAATGGCCACAGGTGTGACCACCGCCATCCTTGCTGCGGTACGGAGGCCTTTGTACAGGGGCCTTTGTGAGCTGAGTTAAAAATCAAAATTGAGAGAGTGCAATGCATTCTTAGTTTTTAAAATAAAATGCTAATAGAGAACGTTTTGTAAGAATGTAAAATGTTACATCTTTGTTTAGAATTTAAGAATAATAATTTGCTTCTGAGATCTTTGCGACTGAGATTTGAAATCTTAAGTATGGTTTTTTCTTCCATGTTTTATACATATGCACGTGTACACATATATGTAAGGTATATAAAAGGAAAATAAGCGTGTCTGTATTCACATTTATATACACTTCCATAATGTGTATACTTCTAGTCACACATAGGTCTAAGAGACTATGACGTGACTTGATAACCATGAGAGGGTAATCGCGCCTCCCGCGTTCCAGGCCTCACACAGCCCGTGCCAGGTTTTGGAAGTAGGAGTTTGTCTGCAGCCACTGCGGGAAGCATGTGGTTGCCAGGATTGCCTAGAGCTCCAGGCTGTCTCCAGTCCCAGCCTCCCTGGGGTAGAAGCTGCCCTACCAGGGGCCTGGACATGGACGTTAGGGCCTGGAGCCAGGGACCGCTCCTGAAGTGGGGGGCTCCCCTCACGGCTGGGCATGACAACCGAGGATAGGAGGCGGAACCAGCCTCGGGCCAGTGCACGGCCTCCCTGAAGTGCTTGCGGGAAGCCCCAGCTGCACTTTGATGACCCCATAGACAGCACCACAATCTGTGAGATCCCCCTGGCCCACCCCTCAGGTTCCTAAAATGATGAAGGTTTCCTGAGCTGCGAATTTTTAGATCTAGGCTAAAAAGTCCTGGGACAGACTCACAGGGTTCTTTATGTAGAAATGATGAGTGTGCTGGTGACTCAGAGCAGGCACTGTACCCTCACTCCAGGGTCCTTTGTGCCAGGTGGAAACGAGCGTGTGGGTCACCCAGAGTCCCTGCATCCTCACTCCAGGCACTGCTCTTTGGTTTCTTAATTAAAAGCCTAAAAGCCTTGATAATGAAAATGTATTCTCCCCAGAGAGTCGAGTTTCCGGTTATGGAGGCTCACCAGTAAATGCCGTGCCAGGTCAAATATGCTGAGATCTGGGCCAGGTCCTGCTTCCTGCCCACGGCCAAAGCAGGTACTTCATTTGGGAGGTGACCCGGGGGATATCTGAGAGGCCTGCCGGTCCCCGAGGGATGAATCCGCTGGCCTTCACATTCTGCTCCGGCCTCCATCAGCTCCTTCCTACCTGCAAACTGCCGGCTTTGACGTTGCCATCATTGGAGATATGTTAGGGACTTGGTATGGGTTGATGCCCATAGGACCAGCAGATCGTGAAAAGGTGGGAACCAGGGCTGGGAGGGTGGTGACCACGGCCAAACTGAGAAGCGTGGTGGGCTGGAAGGTCCATTTTCTGTCTGAGGTGTTTTTTAAAATAAAAAACAGTGTCTCAGGGACATGAGAGGGGAGGCCACAGACGGGGAGAATGCATCTGTAAAAGACTTATCTGATAAAGGCTGTTATCCAAACCGTGCAAGGAACTCTCAAAACTCAACAAGAAAATGAACAACCTGATTAAAAATGGACGAAAGACCTGGACAGATATCCCAACAAAGAAGATACACAGATGGCAAATCTACACGTGGAAACATGACCCGCGTCTTATGTCATAGGGCGAGGCGTCACTGTGCACCCATCGGCCTGGCCAAAACCTGAACTCCGACACCACCACGTGCTGGTGGGTGTGTGGGCATCAGGACCCTCACTCATCGCTGGGGGAAGTGGGGCAGCTCCTGTGGGAGGCAGCGTGGCGGTTTTCCGTGGAACTAAGCTCTCCGACCACAGGAGCAATCACAGTCCTGGACGTTTACTCGGAGGAGCTGAAAGTTTACTTCCATGCGGAAATGTGCACACAGACGTTGACAGCAGCTTTATAATTGCCAAAACTAGAAAGCAACCAAGATGCCCTTCAGTAGGTGAATGGATAAACTGTGGTATGTCAGATACTGGGATATTATTCAGCACTAAAAAGAACTGGACCCCTAAGCCATGAAAAGACACAGAAGGATCTTAAACGCATGTTGCTAAGTGAGACTCCAATCTGGAAAGGCTGCCTGCTGTCTGAGTCCAACTACAGCACAGTCTGGAAAAGGCAAAGCTGTGGAGACAGTCAAACAATCAGCGGCTGTCAGGGGTTGGGGAGGGGAGAGATGAATGGGAGGAGCATAGGGGGTGTGTAGGGTGGGGCAGCAACTCCAGGTGGGGCTTTCATGGGGGATCCATGCCGTTCCACGTCTGTGAAACCCACAGAGTGAGCAGCAGCAGGCCGAGTCCTCGTGTGAGCTGTGAACTGTGGGTGGTGGTGCCGTGTTGATGCGGGTATGTCGGTCGTACAGACATGCTGGTCTGGTGAGGGCAGGAGAATGATGGAGGCTGTGCCTGTGCTGGGAAAGGATATGTGAGGACTCTCTGTACTTTCCTCTTGATTTTGCTATGAACGGAAAACTGCTTTTAAAAACGTCTATTGAAAAGGCAAACAAAAGAGTGCTGGCCAGACAACATCAGTGTGAGGGTGTGGCTTGTGTTCTACGTTCAGAATTTCCCTTTAAGAATACACATATCTAAATTTTTCAAAGTTAAACCTTTGCATTAAGTAACTCACTACAAAGTTACAGTATCAGCTTGAGCACTGCCAGGATGGCCAGGATCCTGTATCCTGACCGGCTTCTCCCCTTACAGGTGCAGTTGACGTCCATGGCTACATCTCAGTAAGCGGCAGGGCTGGAATCAGGAGTCAGGCTTTGCGGGACAGAGAGGAAGTGAGACCTTGTAAGCACGTGGCTGAGGGCGGGCAGGGAGGAGCCCGTGGCGCAGGGGGCCGGCAGGGATGACTTTTTGACCAGTTTTCCTTATCGCTGAGGCCTTCTTAGACTTGGGGAGTTGGGAGTCCCCACTCTCGGGTGCCTCAGAAACCAAAGGCTGCTTGTAATGCTCAAGTTCCAGATGCCTCAGGGGAGGTACCTGGGTTGTTGGGTGCAGTTCCGTTATTTGCTGCTTGGTGGGATTTGCCCGCAGCATTTCTGGTTGTTTTTAAGAGCTGATGTTTGAGCTGCTTAAAATCACATATGGATGTCGATTTATCTATAAAAGTTAAGAATGGAATTTGAGTGCAAAGAGTTGTGAAAATGCTCAAGGTTATGTACTAATGTATACATTACATTTGTGGAAGTATTTGAAAGTGCAGGATTTACATTAAACACTTCTCTTGATTTTTGTAATATCTGTCATTTTCCCATTTGATTAATAGATGTCAGAGGGCTTAAATTTTGAGTGCCTGAATTCACTGAAATTAAAACTTCTTACATCAAATGTAATTGAACTGAATGTAGCAACAGTGCATACTTTTAGAAGTACTGATTTAAAAAAAATATATAAAAACACATATCCATGAACATGCAGATGGGGGCAACATATTAAACCATGGAAGTAGAATTAGTATTGTTTTCTGAGAAGACAAATTTTTAAAAAGTCAAGGGGTTTTATAACTTTCTAGTTTCCAACTTATTTGCCCTAAAGTGGAAGATTGACAGCAGCAGAAGAGGAGATCCTGGGCCAGTGCAGGCTCTGGGAGCAGCGGGGTGAGTGCTGGAAGGAGCTGGCTGGAGGCAGAGCAGGGAGGTGCTCAGGCAGGCCAGGACGGCCTCAGGGCACGCGGCTCAGTGAGTGAGAAAAGGTTCACATTTCTTGGAGAGCCCTTGACTCTGCCCACGGAAAACCCAAACTCCTTCCAACGGGGATGTGCATCTCATGTAAAAGTTGTTACTCCCAGAAAGAAAACCAGTGGAAGTAGAAATTTTACGTATGCAGAAATTACTTCAAATTTGTTTCTAACCTTATCCTTTTCTTCCCCCATCTTAATGTGTGGTGACTTTCTGCAGGTGACGCACACATCTTAGGAGAGCGCTGTATTTCAGTTGCTGTTGGCTCTGATGTGACTTTGTGGTGTCCGATGTTCTGGTTCTGAGGTTCTGCCCAGAACGTGGCTCCTCCCTGCTGAGTGTTGCTTGTTGAAGGCCCATGTGGAAACTTTTCCTGTAAGCTCGTTGACCGCAGCAGTCTTGGTTCAGAAACCTTTGGACCTCCTGAGACTTCACACAGCCTTCTAACCTTTCTAGTGTGACCTTTTCATTTTACTGTTCCCCATTAACCCAGATGTTTTCCAGAATGTAAGTAATCTGCTGAATGCAGGGTCGGGGGTGCCCTCCGTTGGCTCTGGGGAGAAGCATGGCTGTTTCTCCGGGTGGAGCTTCCCGCCCACCATGGTGTGCTCCAAGCCGCAGCAGGGTTCTTTGGCAGAAATAATCGTCGAAGGCCTGCGTGGTATGGCTGTGGGTATGCGACCTCGCGGCCATACCGGCCCCTCCCCATCAGTGGTACCACAGAGAGGAGCAGGGGGAGGCCTGATGTGCTTCTGAGACTGCGATGTCCGTGTGTAACTAGACATGCAGAGAAAGTGTTGGAGATGAGCAGGAGACGGTGTCTGTCCCTGATGAGCTTAGCCGTGCCCTTGAGAGGGTCAGGTTTCTGTGCGGCTGATCTGGACTCAGCCTGGCTGTGCCAGTGCAGATGACTGCTGGGCTTTGGCAAGGCTGCACCCACTGTCCGTCTGAAACGGCTCCCTTCCCAGGCTCGCTGTGCCAGCTGGGCGCCCAGGCCTGATTTCCCGCCAGGACGGAGGCCCTGTGTATGTGTTGGGGAAGGGGGAGGTGGGAGTCCTGCTTTATTGCCGTATCCAATGCCACGTGGGGTCAGCACTCAGGAAACATGTGCTGTGTGGGTCAGCGATTGAGTTCAGAAACCTGGAAAATTCAGCAGTGTAGGCTTTGGCCATGACCTGTCCAGCCCTGCGGCTCTTTGTTTCTGTCTCTGAATTTCCTGCCATAGCATCCTCCTCCTTCCAGGGGCCCCTGTTCCCATATGGCTGTTGGCAGCTTCACAGGTTCCTCTGCCTCCCCTCCCGGGCCCTGGTGTGGCTGGGGCAGCTAGTAGCTATGCAGATCCCACAGCCAGTAGACGGTTGGTGCCAACGTCTTGGGCCTGGGGTACCTGAGTCAACGACTCCAGTACATGGCTGAGCTTACCCCGAATGTCTGGATCGGAAGGCCTTAGGTTGCAGAAAGGTGGGAGTTCGATATCAAAGGACAGCCTGCAATGCAGAAGGGGAAATGGCTGTGCTGGATGGCCAGCTAGAGGAGTCTGTGCAGAGCCTGGGACCCAGTGCAGACACAGAGCTGACATGGGCAATGCAGTGACACGGCCACCGTGGAAGTGGGCAAAGTTACAGGCTTCAGACCGATATGGAGGGGCTGGTCTAAAACAATCCTCATTTTCCTTTAATCCTAGCAACTGCTGGCTTTTGGGGTGGGGAAGTGAGATCTGTGGTGGCCGCGAGGAGAGACAGGGATTTTAATTAAACCCCTCTTTCTGGGAGAGGGGAGTAGCCGTTTCTGTAGGGCGGTGAGCATCGTCATCTCAGGCAGCTCAGGCTGCTGTAACGAAACACCATTGACTGAGCGGCTTATGAACAACAGGAATTTGTTTCTCACAGTTCTAGAGGCTGGAAGGCAGGATCAGGGTGCTATTGGGTGGGTTCTGGTGTGGGCTCCTTCCTGGTTGGCACATACCTTCTCTCTGGCCCTGATACAATGGGAGGGTGAGGGATTTGCTGGACCCCTTTGTGAGGCACAAATCCCATTTAAGGGTCTCCAGCCTGAGGAACTCATCACCTCCCAAAGACCTCCTGACAGCATCACATTGAGGGTGAGGATTTCAACCTGTGTTTTGGGGGGCAGGCAGTTCGTAATCGTCACCCTCTTTGTGTATTTCTGACTCAACATTGAGTCTGCCTTTGGCTCTCCAGGGGACAGAGCCTGTGTGGACACTGAGCAAGGTCAGAGCTGCAAGCATGTGCACATCGGGGGCAAGGGAGCTGCCAGGGGTGTGAGAAGGGGGTTTCAGCGTCAATCGGAGCTGCTTTCCTGGCAAATGTACTCATAAGCTATCCTGACAACATTTGCTTTTCACGAAGAGTCGATGAGGCAGTAGGGGCAGCAGGTGGTGTTGCCAGAAGCTTGGAACTGATGGGCAGCAGAGAAGGGGCAGAGGCCACGACCTTGGGGTGGTCAGCAGTGCCAGGTGTCTGCCCTCCAGGACTCACGCCTGTGATTGTGCGGAGACTGAGCCGACCGGGGCTTGCCGGCCAGTGTGGCTCTCATGCAGGTGATTATCGGGGTTGGTTTCTATGTAATGTTCCCTCAACCTCATGCCCCCCCCAACAATTTCTGTGCCTAGCAGAAATCATGCTGCATTTCCTTGATGAAGCCTTGAGTTTCCTGTGGAGATGTAGGAATAGCATGATTTGGCTCACGTCAAAATACTTTGCAGTGAAGCTGCACGGAAGAGGTTTCTAGGCTTCCATTTGACGTTTTCAACAATGCCTGAGTGTTACAGGACTGTCTTGCTTGTTAAAAAGCACCAGATGAAAAAGGCTAGTAGTTAATTATGGAGACTTTTTACATTAGCACAGAGACGGTGGCTTGAGGCAAATTCAGTGTAATGTAGGTGTGTTTGTAAGCCGTCAAAAGGACCATCTCTCCTCCCAAGGCCGTTGGTCAACATCATCTCTAGCCCTGTGGAAAGACAGAAGCAGTGAAGAAAATGTCGGACAAACATTTGGTGTGTTTGTACACTTCTCCCAGAAATCCTAAATGCTTTGCATGTTTCAGCTAATAATTCATTAAAATGGATTATGCTGACCATTTTATAACCTACTTCACTGCTCTCCTGTCTAAATCCATCCCTTTGTGACACATTTTTTTACACTTGGCTCATTTTTTCAATTGTGTTTGCTGTCTTACTCCCATGTAAAGGATAAATGTGCATGTTTGTTGATTTGACTGAGACAGCTAATGCTAAATGTCTCTGTTCCTTGAATGTTGACTTGTGATGGTGTCATTTAAGTCTCTTCTCTTACCCCTTGAGTCAGCAAAATATTCCGTGTTACTTTGAGCAAAACTTGCTCATTAGTGTTATGGAGAGTATAAAAGCAAATGGAATAAGTTTCCTGCCTTCAGGAGGATTGAAATCTCAGTCGGTATGACAGCATGGATGGGAGTCAGCTCAGTTTGCAGCTTTTAAAACATGTTGGAATCTTTCCTCTGCCACTTTTGATGGTGAGACCCTGAGCAAATCATTTCCACAAGCATCATGCTCTCCATCTATGACATGGAAGTAAAAATAGCAATCTTGACAGAATTGTGATGACTACAGACGTGTACCTAACCTCTTATTTACTGCCTCCCGATAGAAGATATTGTAACTCATCCCATTTGAGAGCAGGTGGTGATCACCCCATCCTGTGAGATTCAAGTATAAGTATCTGGAATCCCCCATCTGCAGGTGAGGAAGACCCAGCAGCCCTCACAATGTCTTCTGGAAACTGGATTTTGTTTGAAGGGTGAACTGACTCCAAGTTTCTTCTGTTTTCACGTATTGTCCTTCCTACGTGGCTCCTGGGGTTTTTCCCTTCCTCCCAATCTACATTAACCTGATAACAGCCAGCTATGTTTTCTAGAATTCCCCTAAATTGACTCATGCCAAATACTGAATACAGTAGATTGTGAGGGGTTCATTAAATCACGATAGAGCATCCTAAGAAGGAAAGTAGACACCTTTGTTCTTAAAGGGTCTTCAGCTATCCCACCCTGGAGAAGGTTGCTGATTTCCTTTTCTCCTCGGGCAGTCTTGTTACTATGCATCACTTCTTTTCTCTGAGATGGAGTCTCGCTCTGTCACTCAGGCTGGAGTGCAGTGTCATGATCTTGGCTCACTGCAACCTCCAGCTCCTGGGTTCAAGTGATTCTCCTGCCTCAGCCTCCCGAGTAGCTGGACTACAGGTATGTGCCACCACACCGAGCTAATTTTTGTATTTTTGGTAGAGACAGGGTTTCACAATATTGGTCAGACTGGTCTTGAACTCTTGACCTCGTGATCCATCCACGTTGGCTTCCCAAAGTGTTGGGATTACAGGCATGAGTCACCGTACCCGGCCTGCATCACTTTTTATGCCTCGTCTTCATCCTTACAGCTTCTCCTTCCTAGTGGCCTCAACTCCCAACCCCGGAGTACGGGTCACAACTGTCCATCTTCATGCACCACAGCTTAATTCCCCTTCTTCTCCTCCCCACCATGCCCTATGGGCTGCTTTTCTACAACCAGAGTGGAGACCCAGGGAGATCTGCTAAACTAAGACAGTGCTCACCCCTGGGAGAAAAATTCTACTTCCCAGTTCTCAGTCCTGCTAAACTATTGTTAAGATAAAGAAGGACCATGATAAATCCTATTGGCTAAGAGAAGAAGATTCTCCATGTTGCCATAGGACAAGAGAGGAGGTGACAGAATCTGCAGCCATTTGGTCGAATATGTGATATGTGAGTCATTCTGAGGAATACGTTAAAATTCTGTAGTCAGATCTTGGAAAATGGTAGTTCCAGCAGAGGGAATAATATAACAAAAAACCCAGGCAGAAAACAAGTGTGTGTGTGTGGAGAAGAACAATAATGTGATGTGAATGAAGGGTTCGGTGTCATGAGTGAGAAATGGCTGACCGAAAGTAGGGAGATGCAGAGAGGAAGATACCACGGGAAGACTGAACATCACATTAAGTGATTTAGGTGATTCTGCCTGCAGTGCAAATATTTTGGGCTCTGAAGTGAAGTCATCAAAAGGTTTACGTCTGTAATGGAGGATTGGTCTAGATAGCCTCTCAGATCCCACTCGGCTTTGAGATCCTTGATTCCGGGTCACACCTGCGGGTCTGGAGGGCAGTTCTGCAGGGTCATGAAGGAAGGATTCCAGGAGGCTGGGACACGAAGGGCATTCAGGTGACCACATCAAGAGATCAAGTGGGGTAACAAAAGCCTGAACTAAAAGGAATGCAGTGTAAATATGAAGGAGAAAGAGGAAATGGGAAACTTACTAGAAACGATAAGTAGAGAAAAAGGGGAACGTGTGATTCCAAGGTTTAGAACAGTATTTGTAAGTTACAGTCCCACAACTTCTTGCATAAACAGTATCTAAGAGAGTCATTTTAAGAAGAAGAGCAAACTTCCAAGTTCCACTGAAAGACATCAGCATCTCTGTGGAGTGAATTGGGGAAAGAGAATGAAGAAGTCTGCTCAACTTTTAGACACACAAAATGTGAATTGAATTGCATGAGTGACAACAATGTGAAGATATTTAACAGGAGCTCTTTTTTCTCTTTTTGGCCTACGGTATTTAATCCTTCTATCATTATCGTCCTTTCTCTAATTTGATGTCTTTGAACCTTTATTCAAAAATCTACTACGTATATGTAACATGTTTGTGAGATTATTACTAGACCCTCTAGGAGGTTTCATTAACCCAGTTTTCTCTTATTATACCAATACCACACTATCTTGGTAGTTCAGGTAAGTCCTCCACCGTTTTATTCCAAGTTGTCTTAGCTCTGTTGGGTTCTTTAAATTTCCAGACACATTTTGGAATCCGCTAGTTCATTTCTACTGAAAAATAAAAATAAAAATAAAAATCACGCTGTGATTTTGATTGGAATTGCATTAAACCTCTGATCCACAAGCGCAGAACTGACATCTTAACAATATTGAGCCTGCTGATCCATGGACACAATATATCACTTCATTTATTTAGTTCTTTAATTTATTTCAACATCACTGCCTGCTTTTCAGTGTATAGATCTTACACATCTTTTGTCAGATTTAGTCTGAGGTATTTCATGTTTTGATGTGCTATAATATTGCTTTGTAAATTTCCATTTCCAATTATTTCTTTGCCAGTGTATAAAGAGATATTGCTTATGTGTTTAGCTTGTATCTTGCAAGCTTTCCAAACTCACTTATTAGTAAGTAATTTATTATTATTAGTTTTAGTGGCTTTTTGTGATTTCAGGAGATTTTCCACACAGGTGATCACGTCACCTGCAGATCCAGATAGTTTTAAATCTTTTCTAATAAGGGTGCATTTTATATATTTTAACTTGCCTTATTGCACTGACTAGACTCCAAAAAAATGCTGAAAAGCAGTGAGGAAAAAGTCATCAGGTGGGATGGTAAATACAGCCCTTGTTCTTCCATTTTGACCTGAAGCACCCAGTGTGATCATTTTCTCCTTTGATTTTCGTGAGGACTTTTTGTTTCCTTTTTTTCCTTTATTTTTAAAAAATACACTATCTTTTAGGCAGTTTCACCTTCACAGAAAAATTGAGGGAAAGGTGCAGAGAGTCCTTCTATATGCCTTCCCTTCCCCCACGTGCACAGCCTCCCCCACTAAAAACTCTCCTGCCCAGAGGGAGCGTTTGTAACAATTGAAGAACCGACGTTGACATATTGTCACCCAGAGTCCACAGTTTACATGAGGGCTCCGTCTTGGTGCTGGTTCTATGGGTTTGAACAAAGGTGTCATGACATGTATCCACCATGATAGCATCGTACAGAGCAGTTGCACTAAAATCCTAAAAATTTCCATGTTCCACCTCATCATCTCTCCCTCTTCCCAACACCTGGGAACCACGGATAGTTTCACTCCATAGTCTGGCCTTTTTCTGAATGTCCTTTAGTCTTTTCTGATGGGTCTCTTTTGTGTAGCCGTGCATGTTTAAAGTTCCTAAGTGTCTTTTCATGGCTTGACAGCTCACTTCCTTTCAGTGCTGAAGAATATGCCATTGTTTGGATATATCACAGGTTATTTATCCACTCACCTAGTGAAGAACATTTTGGTTTCTTCGTTGCCTCCAAGTTTGAGCAATTATGAATAAAGCTGCAATAAAATTAGCAATTATGATTAAAGCTTCTATAAATGTCCGTGTGCAGGTTTTTCTGTGAACACAAGTTTTCAACTCCTTTGGATAAATACTGAACAGTGCAATAGCTGGATCACATGTTAAGAGGATATCTCGTGCCCATCAATGATACACTGGATACACAAAATGTGGCACGTATATACCACGGAATACTATGCAACCATAAAAAAGAATGGGTTCCTGTCCTTTACAGGGACATGGATGAAGCTGGAAGCCATCATTCTCAGCAAACTAAAAGAGGAACAGAAAACCAAACACCACATGCTCTCATAAGTGGGAGTTGAACAAGGAGATCACATGGACACGGGGAGGGGAACGACACACACGGGGGCCTGTTGGGTGGAGGCAAGAGGAGGGAGAGCATTAGGACAAATACCTCATGCATGCAGGGCTTAAAACCTAGATGATGGGTTGACAGGTGCAGCAAACCACCATGGCACATGTATACCTATGTAACAGACCTGCACATGTATCCAAGAACTTAAAGTAAAATTTAAAAAATAGGGAGTATAGTTTGGTAAGACAATGTGATAATTTTACAAACACAAAACATGTCATACCCACTTCCCTCAAGTGCTTTCAGCAGCATCCTATTGCTGTTATTAAGAGAATAAAGCATCTACCATCATCTCCCAGCCCCTGCCTGCCTGCCTTCATTCTTGTCTTGTGCCACTTTCTCCCGTGCTTACTTCCTTGCACGTGCCTGTTTCCTGCTGCAAGAGGCATTCTGCACGCACCCCCATCTCTGTTTAGACCGTGGTGTCCCTACACTCCACCCCCCTCAACAATCAACCTCTACTTCTCTCCAGACTGCAAGGGGATCATACCTTCCAGAATGCATCAGTTTTCTACCTCTCATCCCAAGATACGCCAGATTCTTTTACAGCATAAATTTAGAGAACCCCGCTTCCCTTTCTTTGGTGTGCTTTCCTGAATTCTTCATCAAAAACCCATTAGAGTGATTGGCTTATTAGTGCCCATTCTCCCCATCAGGCTGCAGGTTCGTGAGAGCAGGGGCCACGGTCATGTTGGTGAACCACGGTATTCTCAGTGACTATCCATGTGCTTAGAAAGTATTTGCTGAATGAGTAAATGGGTCTGCAGTTCCAACCAAAGCTAGAAGCTTGACTTTGGAAGAATGAAAGTAGATAACGTCTCCAAAGCAGACCCCATAGCATGAGAAAAGAAAGGAAGAACGGAGGCAGAGCTGAAGGATGAATATCGGCACAGGAGTAGGGGAGAGTTCCAGAAATGCTGGGTTTTCACGTGTTTTTACTTACCTCATATCTGTGTTTCCATCTCTGTGTAGCGTGACTCTCACATCCCTCTCAATTTCTACATTTCTTTACTGACAAGGACAGAGGTGGTGCATTGGACACACTACTAACCAGCATACTCTCTCGGACTTGCAAGGAAATGTAGAGAAAACAATGTAGAAATGGTATCTCAGAAGAAAAAAATATCAAAAATATGAGAATAAATGTGGGAAAAAAATCAATGTTTAAAGACAACTTCTCAACATATTTAGGTATCTCTGGGACCTAAAATTTCATCAGAACTCCCCACACTTCTTTCTTTTTACATTGCTGTGTGTGTGTGTGTGTGTGTGTGTGTGTGTGTGTGTGTGTGTGTGTGTGTGTATTCAACAGAAATCTCCAAAAAAAAAAAAAAAAAAAAAAAAAGAATGCTATTGCTAGAATAATGCTACTACAGCGGAGAAAAATGTAATCTTTTCTTCCACCCATCTTAGCTTCATTGGTTGGGGTTCCTATAACAAAAGACAGATGAACCCCCAAAAAAGCAAGCGGAGGCTTATTAGCATGTATATTTCATATATACATGGGAGATACACAGGGAATGAGGGAATCTCAAAGAGACAGCTCAGACCTTTCTTTTATATAACATCTTCAACAAGGATAATAAAGTAAAAGGACTTTGGGTCATTGGGGGCAACAAATTGTGGGAAGGCCAATAAATGATAGATTTTTGTGTAAATTCCTCTGGTGCTGTTTCCTGAATAAGGGTCTGAAGTTGTCTACAGAGATTGACCTGCGTCCTTTCTGGCAGAGAGGGGAGAAAGGGCACTTTTGTCTTTGTATAATATGATTATGTTGTGTGCTTTTCAGAAACTAGAGGGAAGGCCAGAGCGCTTCTTAATTGCTTTCAGCTCAAAATATTTTAGCATGGCGTGTTGTATTCTCTGCACTGTTCCTGCTGCAGATATCTCTAAAGGCATCAGTCGCATCCACAGCACTACTTGTGGGGAAATATTGAGCAGAACTGGAATCAAATGTATAATTCAGCCCCATAGAATCTGAGCCACAGGACAGAGAGAACTGCCCGGGAGTCAAAGCAGACACTGAGCAGCTGACATTCTAAGAGTCTCCTTCCAGTAGATCGGCGCATAAACTCAAGTTCTTTTCACAGATTTGTCTGTGTTTCTTTTTTGGAAAAAAACATAACCCTGTAGCGAAAATGTCTACTTCACAGTGCACCAAAACATCTGGAGCCTTAGCCAGAAGCAGCACAGACCCAGCCAGAAGCAGCACAGACCCAGGCAGCCTGGTGATGTCCGGCGGGGGCAGCCCATAAAATCCATCAGCATGTGGCCCTGCGAGCCGCCACCAGTAACATATGTTTACATGCTAATGAATGTCAGGCTCATTTAGAACAAATTTGCATCCATCAAAGTCAAACAGCGAGCAGAGCAGCACATTTTCCTGTGTGTCAGTGGCCCCTGAGATACCAGGGAGAACTTGAATTGCCTGACCCCTTCAACTTCCAAGCATCCCAGAGGGAAAATGCAGACCCCAGGAAAGGACTGTGCTGGAAACCATTTGTTCTTACAGATGTCCGGAGTAGTCTTGTGACTGACCCAAAGACTCCCCTCTGAGGGTGGGGGAGACCTAGGTTAGGAGAGGGTGAACCGTGCTGCCTTCTAAGACCTTCCTTCTAAGGGAGGGTGGGAGAAACCCAGAGTAGGTGGAGGTGAGCCATGCTGGCAGGACCTTCCTTCTAAGGGAGGGTGGGGAGACCTAGGGTACGTGGAGGTGAGCCATACTGGCAGGACCTTCCTTCTAAGGGAGGGTGGGGGAGACCTAGAGTAGGTAGAGGTGAGCCATGCTGGCAGGAACTTCCCTCTAAGGGAGAGTGGGGGGACCTAGGGTAGCTGGAGGTAAGCCGTGCGGGTAGGATCTTCCTTCTAAGGGAGGACGAAGTGTGCTTTGCTAGACTCTGCGCTTGAGTCTCAGCGTGGCGGACCCAGATGGGAGCAAGTCACTTCTATCCTATGATTCTGGGTGTCCTCATCTGTCATGGAAGGTTTGGTTAGATGAGCTTAAAGTCACTCCAGTTGCAAAGCTGTGTGACTTGTAGATACATGCCAGTGTGAATGACTCACTTCACTTTTACAAGTTGCACAGATAGCCAGGCTTCCCCTTGTATCAGTCAGGAGGTCCCAGAAGACTTTGTCACAGGCAAAGAGGTGATTAAAAGGAGTCACTGACGGGATTCTTTGGAGATCGGTGGGCAGGGCCCAAGGGAAGTGAGAATAGCACTCCCCAGATTATGGGCAAGGGATGCCTGGGGAGGGGCTGCTAACGTGGACAGGCATGAGTAAGAGAGGACTGAGGACAGCTCCTCTCCCTCCTCCACCTTCTACCTGCTGCCAGCAATGAATCCAACCAGCAGCCCTAGGCCAGGCCAGGCTCCCAGAGTCAGAGCCAGGAAGAAGCCAGGCACATGGAGAAGCCACTGGTCCCCACCAACACCAAGGGTGCAGTAAGAATTTTGATGGAAATATTTAAAAACTCATTCAACAACTTCCTATCTCCCCAACCAGCCTCTACATATGATTCCACCTTTTCCGACTCCTGAGCCATCCTCAGGGGTGTCACAGGGGTGGGGCTGCCTGCTCTGCCCAGGGCCTGGGACCCTCCAACCTTCGGAGGTCTGGAGTCCCCTCTCCCCTCCCTGGCAGCAACTGTCTTCTCTGCTGTCAAATTATCACTTCCATCCTCCCACAACACATGAGAATTTAAGACGGGATTTTGGTGGGGACACAGCTAAACCATATCAAAGGGGGGACCTGGGGCTTCCTCATGGGGCTCTGGCATGAGCTTGGGTGACACAGGTTATAAGACCCCATCTGCTTCAGGTTTAATTGCATACCCCAATATTCCCAGGTTGTAGTCCTAACCAAGGACCTCAGAATGTGTCTGTATGTGGAGATAGGCCTTTTAAAGAGGTGATTAAGGTAACGAAGTCATTAGAACTGATGCCCTTGTAAGAAGAGATCAGGACACAGACATCTATAGAGGGACAACCGCACGAGGACACAAGAGAAGATGCCATCTGACAGTCAAGGAGAGATGCCTTAGGAGGAGCCAGTCCTGAACCCACCTTGACCTTGGACCTCCAGACTCCAGGACTATGAGAAATACATCTCTGTCTTTTCACAAAACTGCCTGTGGCAGCCCAACCAGAGCCATGCGCCATCTTTGGTTCTCAGAAATTCCACTTGTTTTTATACTCCTGGATTTTAGGAGGCCCCTGGATGACCAGCATGTGGCTAAAGTTAGAGAAGGAGTTACTTGTGTAAGAGAGCCCCACACATCTCTGAGCGGACACCGTACAGCCCATGAGATATTGGGTGTAGTACCATCCTCTCTTCCCTAGGATATTAAGAACAATATCACAGGAGGGGTGTACAGCCACAGCCCCTGCGTCACTGGGAGCAATAGCATCTTCTCCCCCTCTCAATATAAGGAACAATATCCCAGGGTGGGTGTACATCCCCTGTGATATTGGGTGTAACGTCATCGTCTCCCAATGCGGATATTAAGCATAGTGTCACAGGGGGGTGTATACCTTCTTCGCTATCGGGAATAATATCCTCTCCCCTCAGGACTGTATGCAAAATATCGAAGGGGTTTTACAACTCTTGCGATATGGGCAGTAATATCATCCTCTCCCCACCTAGATGTTAGGAACTCTATCACAGGCGGCCGTACATTTCTTGCGATATTGGGAGTCATATCCTCTCCCATCATGGATATTAAGAACAATATTACAATGGAGGTGTACCACCCACTGCCATATTGAGAGTAATATGCTCTCCCCTTCGGGATATTAGGAACAATATCGCAGGAGGTGTGTACAACCCCTGCGATATTGGGAATAATATCATCCTCTCCCCCTGAATATAAGAAACAATATCACAGGAGGATGTACACCCCCTGTGATATTGGGAGTCATATCATTTTCTCTCCCTCTGGATATTTGGAACAATATCACAGTGGGTGTGTACACCCTCTGCGATTTTGCCACTAGTATCATCGTCTCCCTCCCAGGATATAGGGAACCATATCACAAGGAGGTGTACACCCCCTGCGATACTGGGAGTGATATCGTCCTCTCCCTCCCTGGATACTAGGAACAATATCACTAGGGAGTGTACACCTCCTGCAATATGGAGACTAATATCATCCTCTCGCCCCCTGGATATTAGGAACCATATCATAGGGGTGGTGTACACCCCCTGTAAAATCAGAAGAAATATCATCCTCTCCACCTTTGGATGTTAGGGACAATATCACGGGGGAGGTCTACGCCCCCTTCGACATTGGGAGTTGTATCATCCTCTCCCACCCAGGATATAAGGAACAAGACGACCGAAGGGAGGTACACCCACTGCCATAGTTTCAATAATGTCATCCTCTACCCCCTGGCTGTTAGGAATAACATCATAGTGGGGTGTACACTTTCTTCGATATTGGGAGTGATATCATCCCCTCCCCGCTGGATATCAGGAACAAGTCTATTAATTATTAATATTAATAAATATAAGAAAAATTAAGAGTAATCATCGACATTAATAATCACAATAAAGATAGTAAAATAGTTAAAAATGTTAACGATTACCATTAATAATCAGTAGTAATATCACTACTAATAAAATAATGATATCAGCAATTGTTACTTAAATCAATATTAAGTGATGCTGGTAATAAAATAACAATATTAGCAATTATTTTAAGCATGCATAATCATATATTTAAAATAATTATCCATAACAGTATCCTATTAATAGTATCATTGATAATTGTTAATATCGATCATGGATGTTTAATAATTAATCATATTACTCCTAATACCGCAGGGGGTGTACACCTACCTGTGATGTTGTTCTTAATATCCAGGGACAGAGAGCATGGGATGTTGTTCCTAATTATCAAGGAGGGGAGAGTGCAATATTACTCCCAATATGACAGGGTGTGTACATCCCCCCCAAGGCACTGTTCTTGCCATTCAAAACAAGAGAGGATGACATGACTCCAGATATCGAAGAAAGTGCAAACCCACGTGTGATATTCTTTCTAATATCCAGAAAGGAAGAAGAGGATAGTAATCCTCATATGGCAGGAGGGGTACACTCACTCTGATATTTTTCCAAATATGCCGGGGGAAAAGAGAATAATTGCATTCCCAATATCGCACCAAGGGTTGTACACCCCGTGTGAGATGGTCCTTCATAATGTTTCAAGGCGGGAGGGATGATATTATGACATATATGGCAGAAAGTGTACACTCCCCAGGGATATTGTTCCCATGATCCTGGAGGGAAGGGGATGATATTACTTTAAATATTACAGAAGGTGTACATGCCCCCAGTGATATTGTTTCTAATTTCCACGTGGGAGAGGAAGATATGACACCCAATAATGCAGGGAGTACAAACAGTCCTGGGATATTCTTCTTAACATTCAGGGAGGAAGAGGATATTACTCCCAATACAGACGGGTGTACACCCTCTGACGGTGTACACACTGAGGGTATACACCCATCTGTGAAAGAGTTCATAATTTCCAGAGAGGGAGATGATATTACTCACAATATCATAAACAGGCTGTGAGTCCACCATGGCCCCTAATAGCCAGCGGGAGGAGAAGGGGTGGCTATTAGTCCCCACCTTGTGGGGGTGCCTCACCCCCCTGCGAGGTGACTCCTAATAGCCAGAGGGGGAGAGGGGGTGGCGATTAGTCCCCACCTCGCGAGGGGTGCCTCACCGCCCTGCGATGTGGCTCTTAATATTCGGGGGGGAGAGGGGGTGGCTATTAGTCCTCACATCGTGGGGGAAGGTCCTAAAATAAAATATATGTTAACTATTTAAAGGTGTGAATTTTATTACATATAGAAAAATGTGCGTTTAGCGTACAAATGTGTGCATTTATGTCAAATACATGAAAACACATAATCCAGGTGTTTCGGTTCATACCACTGTAGAGACTTTTCGGTTTCTTTTCATACAACTGCCCAACTGGGGCCCAGAGCCAACACCCACCAGCTGTGTCACTGCGTCTGTTGTTTTACTGTCACACACCGGCCCTACCCCACAAAAAAAAAAAAAAAAAAAAAAAAAAGCCATGGCACTTAATAAAAAATTAATTTTACAACGTTATTAGAGATGACTTGTAGTCCTCTTTGAAGAGACTGCAGCATGTGAAGGATTTCAAATACAACTGTGTTCTGGGTCTCCTGATCTAAGGACCTATCCGCACTGGTGGCTTTAGCAGTGCTTCATGCAAACTTCCAGAAGGCATGTGTGTCATGTCTAAGAGCAAACTAGAGTTCACGCCTCAGCACTGTGTGCCTCTTCTTTCTTCCGTCCCACGGGCACCGTCTTCTCCCAGGGAGCTGGTGCTGTGCTCTGAGGCTCTGTCCCACCAGTCCCTGCCAAGTCCCTGGGGCCACTGTGGAGAACCAGCCTCCGTCTGTCAAAGTGTGTTGTGCAGAAAACAACTCATCCAAATCTGTTTAAAAACCACACATTTGCGACGCCTCTAGGCCTCAGAAGGTGGAGGCAGACAGGTAAAGGCAGCTGCCATGGGGGCTGAAGTTCAAGCCGGTCTGTCCGGCGACTGATGGGCACTGTCTGCAGTGAGCCACTGCACATTTAGCGAGGCTGTCTGGCCCCTCACCTCTGCCAAGCCTCCACCCGTCGAGTCTGGCCTGGATTCTCACACGCCTGCACAGCCTTCATCTGGTTCATAACTCAGCTCACAAAGGGCCCCATACAAAGGCCCCCGTACCGCAGCAAGGACGGCGGTGGTCACACCTGTGGTCATTTATCCTCTCTGCATCTAGCTCCTCTTCCTGAGGCAACAGCACCTCTGAAGTCACAGCCTGGCCTCCCAACTCTTCCCCGTCCCGGGCTTCTTGGCATGTTGCTCTGCTGCACACACCTCAGCAAATACTGCTTATTAGCCAGAATCACCCAGAAATCTCTTAACCTTGATTCTGACTGCTTTTATAATTTGTAATATTTGTACTTCTGGTGTGATTTGAGGAACAACAAATTTTAAAATTAGAGAAGATGTGGTTTTTATTCTCTCCTTTCTACTTGCAACCTTGAAAATTCAAGTAGCAGCAAGGGTTTGTTGAGAGTAACTTCCACCAAAGAGAACCTATTACAAATGTACTACAGAGTGTCAAATAACCACATAGATGTAAAATAGAGATGCAGACACAGATATCAAATCCAATGGTTAAACCAAACTGAGAAATGCTTGCCAGTTTGATAGGACTTCTGAAACTTGACAAAAATGTTGGCTAAGGGATACAAGATGTTATGAGATGAGTGAGATGCTTGGCCTAGAACCACAGGCTCTCTCCTCTTTACAGCAGAAAATCCATAAGGAAGTCAAATCTGAAAGAACCAGGTACCATTGAACGGCATCATCAGTCGTCCTTCCCATCCCTCGGCCAGCTGAGGTGAGTGCAGCCAGTCGTTCACCAACATCCATCATCCATCCTCCAGGCCATGGCTACACTTTACTCCCAGGCTCCCTGTCATTATGTAGATTAGGTAAATCCTAGCCACTCTCACCTTAAGCCTACCCCTGCCAGCGTGGCAATCACCCAGTCCCAACCACAGCAAGGACAGCCGTGTCCGTGGGAACACAGAGCAGCGGTCTGAAAGGAACCTGGATCTCTGAATACCTCATGGAGCAGTCACCAGCCTGGAACATCCTCCCTGACGGCTTTGCAAGACAGAAAAACTCCTTGGTTCCTCAAGCTACAATACTGCAGAGTCTCAGGTCACAGCATCCTTATCTACCCTCGTCAGGAACCGTTCAATGCTCATCAAGACATGAGAACAAAACTGCAGTGGCACAGTCACACTCGACGCAGACCACCTGCTGCTCACATTCATCGTATTAACACCAAAAAGCCACCGTGGTGGATATCCTGGATGTGGACACTCGGCGGCTTTTTGCTGGAGATGCGCTTTGTGCATTTATCGCACGACCATCTTGGCATCAGGAGCTGCAGCGCAGATGGCAGCTGTGCATGTCACAGGGAGTCTTATTCGCTGGAATCTCAGCCAGCTCCCAGCATCAGCTCCCACAGGGTCCTCTCCTCTGGGAGCACGTGCTTGGACGCCACAGTGTCCTGTGGATCCACAAAACCGCGCTGTCCTCCCTGGCCACTGTGCCTGTCCACTGTGCCTGTTGCGGCTCCGATAGTCCTCCGTGTCTACCTGTTGGGGCTCGGATAGGCCGCCTTGTCCGCCTGCGAGTCCCGTGCACTACAAGATTACGCCATTCCAAGGCTGCTCGATGAGGCTTCACACGGGGGCATTGTATTTCATTCACTGCTAGGTTCTACACTGACTTTTATGACCCCGGGGAAGGACTAAGACTTAAATAGAACAGCGGCTAGGTGATACAAACCGCCGCTGTAATCAGAACATACCAAGACCAGGCCACAGGAAGGAAGAAGCAGCCCTGGGCCGCAGCCTGTTACCAAGTCGCTGACATCTCTGTCCAACATGGATAAAAAGACCCTCTTTCCTCCGAAGTCTAAAGCAACATATCGGCCCATCTAACAGTAATTCTGTTGTACATTTAACTTCATCTTGCCCTTCTAAGTGACTGTTCACGGTCTTAACACCTGAACAAGAATTTCTCAGTTGCTGAACCACTGTTCGTTATTCAGCAGATAAAATGGCAGCAGATTGCACCCCAGGAAGAAACACACCCAGTCACGGGCACAGAACGGGACATCAGCACAAACCGTTTCCCAGAAAAAAACGCATCTCTGCTTTGGGACATACCATCCCCGGTCTCCATGAGCTCGGCGTTGCAGTACTTGGGCGCTGTCCGGGACCCCGTGGAACCCTGTGGTCGCTCCATCTGTATGGAGTGCTCTGAGGTGTACGTGGTTACGTCAGGAGGTGCAGAATGATTATCTGTAAAGAAGCACATCATGAGTGTTTCTGGTGGTTGTGGCGTTTGCTCTGCAGGTTGAGCAAGCCATAGCTCAGGAAGAGACGGGAGCGCAGACGCTCACCCTGGGGGTGCCGTGAGAAGCCAAAGCCGATCTCAGCCACGTCTGCCACAAACATCTGGCACAAAGGGGGACCCCAGCATAACTCATGTTGCCGAAAATGGAGTAGAGTTCGGTGAAACCTCAATTTCCTAACAGGAGCCACGTCAGCGGCATTTTAACTAGAATAACGTTAGACCGGCAATGGCAGGGCGCCAGGAAGCGTGTGTGTGTTCATGGAAGGGTCCCGTTTCCTGTCGGCCACCGTCCACACAGCCCAGGGCTTTACTCGCGCTTTGGAGCCCAGGGCCTGGAAATGGAAACCCAGCTCTGAAAACTTCTGGGGATTTGGGGATGTCCCTAAAGCTCTCCGTGCCTCAGTTTCTTCAACAAATGGGAACAGTAATGGCTATGACCATGTAGGATCGGGGCGGGGGGGTTGGCCAGTGTGACTATGTTGTGCCTGGACTCCTTAGAACACTCACGCACACATGATCACAGATGCTAAGTTCTCATTCACAGGCTTCTGATTATCTCAGAAGGTCAAATGCACATCTGACTTTTTACTTCTCTTCTTTTGCCACACAAAATATTTCTGCTCTTCAAGTTTCATTATTTTGTCACAGCTTTTCCAAAAAACTCCCAAACTTATAGAAAATTTCCAGATAGTCTAGGAGGATTATCTTTGTGCCCAATTAGAAATTACCGGAACGCGATCAGCCGAGAGTTACATTTGGGTCACACTGAGCCCTGACGTACATGAGTTAGGAGCCCCTCATAGTTTGGATAAATTAATTCTTTGTACTAAAACTTCCTCCAGTATTGAAAGGGTAAACCCACAAAGGGAGGCCCAAGTGCAGTGATCCATTTATTCAAAAATATGTGTTTTCCTTGGTAAGATTCTGTGCATTTTCTTAAAATTGAATAAAATCCGAGGATACAAATGCTTCCACCAAGTGGCAGAGGCGGTGTCTGGCCTCCCCGTTCACGTCTGGCAGAGCCTTGGCCACTATCCTGCAATCCAATATACACATGGAATTTTATTATGGAAAAATACGTAGCAGTCACACATTTCTGTTCAATGTTTAGCCTGCTGTGATTTCAGGTAGGGTTATTAATTCACATAAACGAGTGTACATGTTCCTGAAACTGTGTCCAACTGAAGTTTAACACTGCTTTGCATTTGAGTACTACTTTGCAAACTTTTAAAGAGTATTTCTGTTTTCTCCTTTATACTCACAACAGTTGAGAGAGAAAAATTATTGTTTTCAATTTTTTTTCCCTCACTCAAGCCTAAAGCAGGAGAAGGGACTTCAAGATCCCAGCAGCAGTTATTGGGAAAAGTGAGACAGACCCAGCTCTCCTGACAGCAAACTCCTGTTCCAGACAGAAAACAGTTGACGCTTTCAGTGTCAGTGAGCACCGAAGGGGCTGGGACCCAAGTCAATCCCAAACACCTCTGGGTGTGAAGGAGTCAGTGATCTAGAAGTGAACATTCTGGGGTTCTGGGGTGTCTGTCGGCTATCTGATCACACATGACGTCCACCTGCTTCCCACTGAGGGTTTTGCAGAGATCAGGCTTTCCTGTGGTAGCTGGTGCCGGGAGGGTCTGAGCCTGCGGCTCGTGCTCCGTTATCGGCGACGTGGTACACAGTCATCTCCGGTTACTGCTTTAATAGAGACACACACCAAAACCTATTCAACCCAAGTCCCATACTTGATGGAAAACATTTTCTCCTGAACCATTCAAAGGCAGAGCGACGCGAGGCTCATCGTGGCTCCCCCACGTGTCGACTCTAGCTCTAGTAATTCTCACTTCACTCCTTTTCCACGGCATCTTCAAACGTTGTAGGGCAGTGATCCTAACTTTGCTCTTTTTCTAATACAGAGGATCTCCCTTGTCATAGAACCTACACAAGACAGTGCGCCACGCCCAAGAAATCTGAACACCTGTGGCAGACAGCAGCGTAAAGCGGCCGTGCTTAAAGCCCTCGTTTCCTTAAATGACTCCCGTGGTCAGGAGGAGCACACTTTAAAACCCTGTCCTGTTGCCTGGGACTGTTAAGGTTTCACGCAGGAGCATAAGTGAGAAGAAAAGATAGAAGCGGATATGGCTGCAGGATTCCCCAGGAACACGAAAGGACTTATAAACAGAAGGCCCCTGGAATTCGGATATGGCTGCGGGATTCCCCAGTAACAAGGCCCCTGGAATTCCAGCTGTGGGAGGAACCTGGGCATGAGAAAAGCAGTACAGCAGCTTCCAGAAACAATCCAACCAAAGCACCCCAGGGGCCAGAGGGGCTCTGCGCTCTTTCCACTAAGGGATTCCACAGCCAAGATACAAACAGAGGAAAACGTGCACACACAAAGGGGTTTAGACAACAGGCACAGAAAGACACTGTGAAGCGTGCTCACCCATGGGGGTCTGGGCCATGACATCCGCTAGCCTGTGGGCAGCTCTGCTGCCCCCGCTCTGCGTGGAGGACGAGGAGGTGGTGGACGTGGTGGAGCCGTGGATGGCCTGACTGATCCAGTGCTCCACTTTGATGCTGCCCTGGCTGGAGGTCGGGGCGCCCTGGGAGTCCACCTGCACTGAGCCTTCATCTTCTGAGCCATAAGAGGTATCTGTGTAAGAAGAAAGGCAATTTGCTATATGTTGCAGCAAAAACAGGCACTACAATCTCAGTCCGTCCAACACAGATTTACTTCACGCAAGTCTGAACAGTTGTTTAATGACTTTTTGCCGTAGACACTCTTGAGAATTTAAACCACTTTTCAGATAATGAACCATTTATTTTAGCATAATGAATTTTGCTTCCAAAGCACCTTATACAAACATGCTATAAGATGTTTGATACTGTCATCTCAAAGATGCACTGACACATTTCCTCTACACAGCAGTTTGGGAAGAAACCAAGTGTTTTCTTGTGTCAGTCAGAAAGTGAGAGGGCAAGGGGAGGCGGAGGGCCTGTGCAGCTCTCAGGAGTCTCAGTGTGACTATGTTTAGCCCCGGTTAGTCCTGAGATGCTCTTCTGGGCTCTGATTTATTTCTACGTTGGTGTGTGTGTTAGATACCCTTGCAGGTGATTTTTGCATCTGTGTGTTAGTTACCCATAGAGCTGATTTATTTCTACATCGGTGTGTTAGATACCCATGCAGGTGATTTCTGCGTCTGTGTGTTAGTTACCCATACAACTGATTTCTTTCTATGTCAGTGTGTTAGATACCCATGCAGCTGATTTATTTCTACATCGGTGTGTTCGATACCCATGCAGCTCTCTAAGGATCAAGACGCTGATGATGGTAACAGGAGGGAAAGCAGAATGTGCCTCACATAGAGCGGCCCCTCCACCTCCCCGTTTTCCTCTGGGGCACACAACAAACCCTCATGTTACATTTTGCACTCAAATCTATTCACCTTTACACTATTCGTTTCTTATACATTGTCATTATTGATTTTTCTATCTGTACAAATTGGATATCTTGGATTATGAGAAAATACATCCCTTTTTTCACTATAATTCGCGAGAACATTTTTCATTTAATAACTTTTCATGCAGCACCAAGGTTTTTGGGAATAAATTGCTGCTGTATTTGTTAAACTTCAACGTAAGAGTGACACTCAGAATCTTACCTACAAGTGAGTGATGGGAGGCGCTGGCTCAGGTGAGCAGCTCCAGATCATTGGGTGAGAGAAGGAGTCACAGCAAATAATCTTAAGACACTGGTTTGCTTCTTAAAAGACAGTAAGGGCAAACAATATTCACACTTATTACCACTGTCACATGACTTACGCTGTTTGGGAATTTTTTAAAAAGTTTACTTGTTAGACAAGCAATAATATTAGGAGCCTGAAAATTCTCTATCATCTTGCTTTTTTTTCTTTTGAGACAGAGTCTTGCTCTGTTGCCCAGGGTGGGGTGCAGTGGTGTGATCTCTGCTCACAGTAACCTGTCACTCCCCGGCTCAAGTGATTCTCTTGCCTCAGCCTCCCAAGTAGCTGAGATTATAGGCAAGTGCCACCATGCCTGGCTCATTCTTGTATTTTTAGCAGAAACGGGGTTTCACCATATTGGCCAGGCTGGTCTCGATCTCCTGACCTCGTGACCTCATGATCTGCCTGCCTTGGCCTCCCAAAGTGCTGGGATTACAGGCATGAGCCACTGCGCCTGGCCGACCCTGCCTTTTAAGAAAACTTACACAATTTATATAAAAGTAAAAGTAAAACTGACACAGCCTTGAGACTTTTGAGAAAGGTACACAACCAGGTGTCCATTTGGAGCACAACCATCTCCCCAGAACGTCTTCTCAAAACCCTTTCCAATCTTTCATTCCTCACTCCCACCTACCTTTTCCAAGAAACCTGCAGAATAATGTGATATAGACACTCGACAGAATAGCAGCAAACCAAGCAAGCAGCATATGAAATGGATGATACAGCATGACCAGTGGTGACTAGAATTACACACCATGGGGACAGGAAGTCAGGTTGATTTAACATTCAAAACTGAATTAATGTCATACGCGGTAAAGAATTACGGAGTAGAACCGCGTGTTAACCTTAGAAGACATAGAAAAGTACTGACAAATTCAAGAGAACGAAACTCAACAAACCATGAATAGAAGGCAATTTCCTCAACCTGTTAAAGTACATTCATGAAAAGCCACAGCTAACATTGTATTTAATGGTAAACAATAGAATACGTTTTCCCTAAGATGGAGAACAAGACAAAGATGTCCCCTCTTGCCACTTTTATTCAACATTATCTGGCAGGTTCTAGCTGGTGAAATAAATTAACAAGTTTAGTAATAAAGACATCCAGATTAGAAAGGAATAAAAGTGTCTTTATTCATAGATGACCTGACTTTGGCATGTAGAAAATGGCAAGAAGTACACCAAAAATTACTAAAACAAAGTTTGATGGGATCATAGGACACAAGATAAAGATATACATATACTAGCAATAAAAAACCTGAAAATAAAATTAAGAAAATCGTTCCATTCACAATAGCATCAAAAGCAGAAGACATTCAGCTGAACTTCTAACAAAAAGGTGCAAAATGTGTACAATGACAACTATAAAACATTACGGAGAGACATTAAAGATCCAAATAAATGGAAGCTAAATAAATGGAGGCAGATTCATGATCGTGAATTCGAAAACGCAGCATTATCAAGACAATTCTTCCAAAACTGTTCCATTAATTCAAGGCACTGCCTAATAAAATCCCAGAAGGCTGTGTGTGAAATGGAAAGCTTATTCTCAATTTTATCTGGAAATACAAAGGACCTACAATAGCCAAAATAAATTTGAAAAAGGGAAACAATGTTGGAAGACTTCACTATCTGATTTCAAAACTTTACATAAAGTCATAGTTATTAAGGCAGTGGTATTCGCACAAAAATAGATGTATACATCAAAGGAACAGAATTAAACTCAGAAATAAAGCCTTATATTTATGATTAATTTATTTTTGACAAAGGTCTCAAGACAATTCAGTAAAAGAAAGGTAGTTTGTTTTTTCAACAAATGTTGCAGTGGCAACTGGGTACCCACACACCAAAAAGAAAAACCGTGGGGGAAAGAATCCCCCAAACCAAACGAAAACAAAAATCCGACTTAGATCTTTACTGCACACACAAAAATTAACTCCAAATGGATCACAGACCTAAATGAAAGAACAGTAAGACCATGACACTTCTAAAACTCCCAAAGACACAACCCATGAAAATTAGTGAAATGGACTTCATTAAAATAGAAAACTAGTAAGTTTTAAAAGATGATTATCTCCCTATAACTAATGTAACAAATTACCTTGATCTTAGTGGCTTATAACAAGACAAATCTATTATCCTATTGATGAAGAAGTCAGAAGTGTAAAATCTAAGTGTCAGCAGAACTACGTTCCTTCTGGAGGCTTCAAAGGAGAATCCATTTCTTTACCTTTCCCAACTTTTAGAGGCCACCTGTGTCCCTGACTCATGGCCCCTCTTCATCTTTAAAGTGCATCAATCCAGTCTCCAGTTCTTTTCTCTTTTAAGGACCTTCTTGATTACAGTGGGTCTACCTACTTAAACCAGGATAATGGTCCCATCTCAAGATCTTAAATTAATCAGCTGCAAAATGCCTTTTAACCACTTCAGACAACAGGTTCATAAGTTCTGGGGAATAGGACCTGGGTATCTTGGGGGAAAGGCTTTGTTCTGTCTGCTACATAGTAGTTTGTTCTTTCACTGAGAAACGTTACATCTGTAAAACTCTTATATTCAGATTGCATAAGGCACCTGTAACCCATAAGGTGACAACCAACCCATTTACAACATGAGCAAAAAATCTGAACATTTTACCAATATATACAAATGGCTATGAATAGGAATTAGCACATTAAAAGCTAATAAGCACATTAAAAATGCTTAGCATCATTCATTGTTGCAAAGTAAATACACAATGATATACCATTCCACATCAATTAGAATGACAAAAATAAAAATAACAGTAACTATTGGTGGTGATGATGTGGAGAAACTGGGATGAGCATATGCTGCTGGTGGAAATGTGAAATGGTGCAGTTATTTTGTAAATAATTTGGCAGTTTTTAAAAAGCTAAACCTAAACTTACAATAAGACTCAATCATGCTACTTGGCATCCACTTAAGATAAAAGAAATTATATGCATACACAAAGATATGTACATTAATGTCAATGGCAGCTGAATATGGAAACAATGAATAACCAACTGGTAAATGAATAAACAGAATGTGTCATATCTATCAAATAGAATATAAATAAATAATAAGAAATAAACTACTGGTGCATGGTACAGCAAGGACTTCAAAACAGGTAAAGGAGGCATAGAGAAGTGTGTACATTGTATGATTTTATATCATAAAATTATAAGATCATAAAAAAACCAAAAACCATAAAATCAGAGTAAAATATTCTATGATTTTATATTCTAGAAAATTTAGAGTGCACTGTTATGATTTCTAGGGTTCTTTTCCGTAGAGCTAACCTTTCATCTGATATCCTTTGCAATCAGCCAAGTACATTCTTTAGCACGTTTATAGTGTAGTTCTGCTGATAACACATTCTCTCAGCTTTCATATTTGGGAATGTGTTGTTTCACCCCTGTTTATAAAGGAGATTTTCCCTGGATATGAGTTGACAGGCCTTTCTCCTGCTTTTAGTGCTTTAAAAAAATGTCTTTCCATGGTCTTCTGGTCTCCACTGTATCTTCACAGAAGTCACGCGTTTTTGAAATGCTTCTCTGGTATGTAACGTGTCTTTTCCTTCTGAGTCCTTTCAGGATCTCCTCTTAATCTTGGGATTTCAGTACTTTGGCTATCATGAACTCGGATGTGCTTCTTGTTATACTTGTTCTGCTTGGAGTTCACTGAACTTCTCGGGGCCGGACACAGGTGTTTGACATCAATCTGAGAAAATTTTGACTCCTTTTTTCAAAGGTTCTTGCTCTTCTCTCTCTTTTCCTTCTTGTATTACAAGTATATTGACGTATCACAGGAGCTTGAGGTTCTGTTGGCTTTCCTTTCATTTTGTTTCTCTGGGCTTCACTTTGGTTAATTCCTTTTCATCTCCCTTCGAGCCCACAGACTTCATCTTCCTTCTCCAACCTGTTAAGCCCATCAGCGCCATTTCATCTCAGTGTCATATTTTCCAGCTTCATAGTGATGTCTCATGTATACCCTATATATGCACAGCGTCTCCTATCATGGACATTGCCTACCAGACTGGTACATTTGTCACAACTGATACTTCTACAGTGAAACATCATTACCACTCCAACTCCATCATTCACATCAGGGTTCATTCTTGGTGTTGTACAATATATGGCTCTGGACAAATGCATAACATGTATCCACTATTACAGTATCATACAGAGATCACGTGATACTAAAAACTCTCCTGCTCTGCCTATTCATCCCTGCCTCCCCCTGGCAACAACTGATCTTCTTACAGTCTCCATAGTCTTGCCTTTTCCAGGATGTTGTAAAGCTGGAATCATACAACAACCTTTTCAGATTGCTTCTTTCACTTAGCAATATGCCCTTTAAGTTTCCTCCGTGTCTTTTCATGGATAGCTCATTTATTTTCAGCCTCAAATAATATCCCATTGTCTGGATGTACCACAGCTCACTTATACATTCACCTACTGAGGGGCATTTTGGTTGCTTCCAAGTTTTGACAACTATGAATAAGGCTGCTCTAAATATCTACTTGCAGGCTTTTGTGTGTAGACATAAGTTTTCAACTGCTTTGAGCAAATGCCAAGGAGTGTAATTGCTTTATCATATGGTAAGAGTATAGTTAGTTTTGTAAGAAACCACCAATCTGTCTTCCTAAAGGCTGTTCTATTTTTATTAAGACCCGCCATGAATGAGAGAGAATTCCCACAGCTCCACATCTTCACAGGCTTTGGTGTTGATAGTGTTCTGGATTCTGGTGTAGTGATATCTTACTGTTGCTTTCATCTGCATTTCTCTATGACACGTGATGTGAAGCATCATCTCATACGTCGATTTGCCATCTCTATATCTTCTTAGATGAGGCATCTGTTAGTCTTTGACCCATTAATGTGATGAATTACGTTAATTGGCTTTTCAATGTTAAACCGGCTTTGGATACGTGAAATTCCATGTGGTTTTAGTGCACAATTTTTGCTAGATTTGCTAATATTTTATTGAAGATTACTGCATCTATGTTCATGAGAGATGTTCTGTAGTTTTCTTGTAATATTTTGTTATTAAAATGGTATTTGATATTAAAATGATGCTGGCTCTATAGAATGAGTTAAGAAGTATTCCTCAGCTTCTATGTTCTGAAAGAGATTGTAGATAATTGGTATAATTTCTTCTTAGATATTTGGTAGAATTCACCAGTGAACCCATCTGGGCCTGGCACTTCCTGTTTTGAAAGGTTATTAACCACTGATTCAATTTAACAGATACAGGCCCATACAGATCGTTTCTTCCTGTTCAAATTTTGGCAAATTCTGTCTTTAAAGAAATTGGTTCATTTCATCCACGTTATCAAATTTGTGGCCATAGAGTTATTCATAATTTTTATTATCCTTTTAATGTCCATGGGATCTGTAGTTATGTCCCTTATTTCATTTCTGATATTGGTAATTTATCTGCTGTATTTCTTTTTCTTGTTAGAGGCTTACAGATTTTCTCTCAAAGAACCAGCTTTTGGTTTCATTGATTTTTCTCTACTGATATTCTGTTTTCAATGTATTGATTTCTGCTCTTTCATTATTTGTCTCCTGCTTAGAATTTAATTGGATGTTCTTTTTCTAGTTTTCGAAGGTGGAAGCTGATTGATTTTAGGTCTTATTTTTAACGTATGCATTTAAATCTATAAATTTCCCTATAAACATTACTGTCACTGCAGCTCACAAATTTTAACAAGTTTTCATTTTCATTTACTTCAAAAAATTCAAAGAAATCTTCAGGTTTCTTCCTTGAACAATGTATTATGTATAAGTGTACTGTTTAATATCCTAATATATTTTCCAGTCGTCCATTATTGATTTCTACTTTACTGTGGTTGAGAACATACTTGTTTGATTCCTATTCTTTTAAATGTGTTAAGGTGTGTTTAATGGACCACAACATGGTATGTCTTGGTGAATGTTGTGTATTCTGCTGCTGTTGGAGGAAATAGTCTATAAACTTCAGTTATATACAGTTGACTGAGGATGCCGATTTCAATTTTGTCCTTACTGCTTTTCTGGCTACTGAATTGGTCCATTTCTGATAAAGGGGTGTTAACGTCTCCAACTATAATAGTGGGTTAATTATTTCTCCTTGAAGTTTATCAGTTTTTACTTTGGAATTCTGATACTTTGTTAGCAAAAGTACATTTAAGGATTGTTACATCTTCTTGGAGTATTGACCTCTTTATTACGTAATAGTCATCTCTGGTAACTTTCCTTGATGTAAAGTCGACTCTGTCTAAAATTAATATCACCACTTCCATTTTTCAAAATGAGTGTTGGCCGGGCACGGTGGCTCATGCCTGTAATCCCAGCACTTTAGAAGGGCAAGGCAGAATGATCACCTGAGGTCAGGAGTTCAAGACCAGCCTGGCCAACACGGTGAAATCCCATCTGTACAAAAATAGAAAAAATAAATAAATTACCCAGGCATGACGACAAATGCCTGTAATCCCAGCTACTCGGGAGGCTGAGGGAGAATCACTTGAACCTGGAAGGCAGAGGTTGCAGTGAGATATCAGGCCATTGCACACCAAAAAATTAGTGTTAACATTTATATCTTTTGCCATCCCTTTACTGTTGATCTATATGTATGTCTTTATATCTAAAGTGGATTTCTTATAGATAATATGTAGTTCGGTGCATTTGGACTGACATTGAAAGTAATAATATACAGTTGAATTAACATCTACCATATTTGTTACTATTTTCTATTTGTTGCCCTTGTTCTTTGTTTTTGTCTTTCACTTTTTTTTCCTTGTGGTCTTTATTGAGCATATTCTATGATTTATTTTCTTTCCTTTCTTAGCATATCAGTTACTTTTTTTTTTTTAAGTGGCTGCCTTGGAATTTGCAATATAAATTTACAAGTAACCCAAGTCCACTTTCAAATGACACTACACTGGTTTCTTGATAATGCAAGCACACTATAATAACAAAATAACCCTAATTCCTAATTGCTCTCTCCCATCCCTTGGGTATCACTGCTCTCATTCATTTCACTTATATTTAAGTGTGTGTATATGACATATACATAAGCATATAATACAGTATATTTACTGTCGCTATTATGAATGAACTGTTAAGTTAGGTCTGTTAAGAAAAATGAAAGATTTTCTTCTACCTTCACTATTTCTTCTTTAATGCTTTTTGTTTTTCTATTTATTTTTTTAAACAGACAAGGTCTTTCTCTGTTGCCCAGGCTGGAGTGGAGCAGCATCATTATAGCTCACCGCAGCCTTGAACGGGATCCTGGGCTCAAGAAGTGACCCGTCTCAGCCTCTCAAAGTAGCTGGCACTATAGGTGTTGGCCACCACGTTTGGCTTTTTTTTAATGAGACAGAGTCTCACAACGTTGCCCAGGCTGGTCTCAACTAAGCGGCCTCCAGCTCTACTCCCATCTTTGCCTCCCAGAGTGTTAGGATGACAGCTGTGAGCCCTGTAAACAGACTGTGCTCTTCCTTTCTTTGTGCACAGCTGAGTTACTGACCTCTACTATTTTCTCTAGAGAACTTTGAACATTTTTTGCAAGGCAAGTCTACCGGCAACAAATTTTTCAATTTTTGTCAGAGAAGGTCTTTTCTTTTTCTTCACTTTTGAAAGATAATTTCACAGAGTATAGACTTCTAGGTTAATGGAATTTTTTTCCTCTCAATAGTTTAAATACTTCACTCCACTTCTTGCTTTCATGGTTTTTGAGGGGAAGTTGAAAATAATTCTTATCTTTGATCCTCCATAGGGAAGGAGATTACTCTGGTTTCTTTGCTTTTTAATCTTTGATTCACCATAGTTTCAATATTTTATGCCCAAATAGAGTTTATTTTTGTTTTGTTTTTGTCATCATCGTTTTTACATTTATCCTTCTTGGTGTTTCTTGAGCTTCCTGGATCTATGGTTTGGTGTCTGGCATTAATCTGAGGAAATTCAGCTATTACTGTTACAAATATTTCTTCTGTTCCTCTTTCTTCCCCCTTGTATTACCGTTATGCATATTTTATGCCTCTGTGGAAGTCCCATAGTGCTTGGATACTCCGTTCTTTTTTGCTTTTCAGCTCTGGAGGTTGGAGTTGGGTATTTCCCTTTCTCCCAGGTCAGAAGGCTCTGATAAAATCCCACCAGGTTAGTCTCCACTTAACTAGCTTCTCAGGAAGGTGGACCTAGTGAAGAGTGCACTTGCGTATTGAAAAATGATTCCTATTCTCTTTCCCCTGTAGTAAGTATGAGGGGATTTTTCTCTGATGTTTACTTCGAGAACCTGATTGAGCTTCTGATGATACAACTCACAAAAGCATGAGACCCATATGCACAGGCCTCCTGGAGGTTTTAACTCTCAGACGTGGCCACACCTCACCACAGCAATTTGTCAATTCCAGTTCAGGGTTTCCAATCCCAGCGTGGGTTCCTTGGAGCATTGTGCTCCAGTGTATGGTGATTCATCTGCTTTACCTGTCCAGCCAATCTGGGGACAGTGGCTTGCCGGTGACCTCACGTCTCTTGCAGGTTTAAGAAGAGCTGCTGATTTTTCAGTTTGCTCAGCTTTTTACCTGTGAGGAGGGAGTGACAATTCTCAAGATTATCGTGTACAGAACCTGAAATTCCCCAACTCCATTATAGTGAAAAGTGTCTTCCCTTCCTCTGGCTCAAGAATTAAAATATTTTCATTCTCTGACACGCTGTACTCTGATTCCCTAAATATTTATAATTGCAGATTTAAAAACTCAGTTTTCTGCTGTATCAGACATGTAGACTGGCACTTTCCAACAGAATTATGAGAGTCCTGTTATAGAACTTGAAACCTTCCTTGTAGCCTCATAACCTTCCTTGTAGCCTCATATAAATATATAAACAGGTATAATTAATTTTACTGGTATATTTTTAACTCAAAATGCTCATGCTATACTTGCAATAAGAAATACAAATAGGCCGGATGCGGTGGCTCAAGTCTGTAATCCCAGCACTTTGGGAGGCCGAGGCGGGTGGATCACGAGATCGGGAGATCGAGACCATCCTGGCTAACACGGTGAAACCCCGTGCCTACTAAAAATACAAAAAATTAGCCAGGCGTGGCAGCGGGCAGCAACTTGGGAGGCTGAGGCAGGAGAATGGCATGAACCCGGGAGGCGGAGATTGCAGTGAGCCGAGATCACGCCACTGCACTCTAGCCTGGGCAACAGAGCTAGACTCCGTCTCAAATTAAAAAAAAAAAAAAATACAATATTTTCTATTTTTTTTATTAACTGGCATGTCTTTCACGCAGCAAATCCAGTTCAGACCAGGCACACGTCATGTGCTCAGCCGCCGCATGTGGTGAGTGACAGAGACCATCCTGCATGTGTGTGCACTTTTTACTGCCTTTTTCTTGACCACAGATTCTACCCCCCGTTTCTCTGTGTATGCGGTGATTATTTGCTGAATATTACACATTGTGGGTAACTTGTTGAGCACACTCAGGATCCCTAACCTCCCTCTGAAGCTTTCCAGCTCTTGTTTTAGCAGTTAGCACAGGCACGGCTGGGTCATCGTGACATGGGCAGGCTTGGTTGGATTCGCTGTTGGTGTGAATCTGTGGAGAGCTCCCATCCTGCACCCACTTGGGTCTCCCCCTCCTGGACGTGGTAAGATGGCCATGCTCCGCCCACACCTGAGCTCTCTCTGATCTCCCCCTCCCGGACATGGTAGGACGGCCATGCTCCGCCACACCTGAGCTCTCTCTGATCTCCCCCTCCCGGACATGGTAGGATGGCCATGCTCCGCCACACCTGAGCTCCCTCTGATCTCCCCCTCCTGGACGTGGTAGGGTGGCCATGCTCCGCCACACCTGAGCTCTCTCCGAGCTCCGCCTTCTGGATGTGGTAGGATGGCCATACTCCGCCCACACCTGAACTCTCGGCACCACGGTCTGCAGGTGTTCTCCAGAGGGCAAGTGTACTGTGGGTGCATCTCATTCATTCTCCTGCCCTCGCCCTCAGGTTCTGGCTGGTACAGCTGTGGTCACAGACTAAAAACAGCCACCTCATTCGTTTTGTGCAGTTTTACAGTTGTTTAGGGCAGATGGGTGATTTGGGTCCCTGTTCTCTCATCATGGCTAGAAGTAGTTTTGGCAAATTATTCTTTTATCTTTACATTCGGAAACTAAAGGAAAGTTTCACCCATAGAATACTAGCGTTGCGACAATCCTAATGAGAGTTTCTCCAGAAACTAGGATCCAGGTCAGCAGCCAGTCATTTCATAGAAGATAAACTTCAAGAACATTCTCTGAAGGGCAATGAAACTGAGTAAGATCTAACCACTGTTACCAACAACCAAGAAAAATAGGTAAGAAAATGCAGCTAAGATTTGGATCAAGTAAGTACGGTAATAAACATGCAAACTATCGCTAAGCACAAATAGGCTGGGAGTAAAAAATTTTTATGATATTGACATTTACGATTTTACAAAACTGCCCCATATGATATATCAAGAGGACTCCTGATGAAAATTTACAAAGGATGCTTTATGGCTTATATAAAACTGTTGGTCAAATCCAAATATTTCACAAAAATAACATTTCAAATAATATTCTTTTATATTTTGCAGACATCTGTACAAGGAGGTTATTCATCACACATGACCCAGTAACATTTGTCAGCGGTTGGATTCAATACGAGAAATAAGCAAATAACCGTAACCGCACTGTTTCTTCCATTTCAAAGTCTTTTCTCTTATACAAAGTGGTCAAGAAAAATGCCCGTTGCCTTACATACTGGTTAGTGCCAAAAATTTGGTTTAAAATATTTCAACCCTTGAAATATTTTACGTCCATGTTGTTAGTTACACAAAGAACACATACAAATACAATTATTTTGCCATAAGTTTTGGCAAATTATAACCATTAACTAAACAAACAGGAGTAAGCATGTTATTTTTGAGATAGGGTCTTGCTCTGTTGCCCAGGCTGGAGTGCAGTGGCACGATCATGGCTCACTGCACCCTGATCCTCCCACTCCAGCCTCCCGAGCAGCTGGGACCACAGGCACACACCACCATTCCTGGCTGATTTCTGTATGTTTTGCAGGGATGGGCTTTGGAATGTTGCCCAGGCTAGTCTCAAATGCTGGGAACTCAAGCAATCTGCCTGCCTTGGCTTCCCAAACTGCTGAGGTTAGAGGCATGAGCCACCATGCCTGGCCTAATCATTTTTAAAGAGTCTGCATTTATTATCGTTATTTTTTTCTAATTGAGATGGGGGTCTTGCTCTGTTGCCCCGGCTGGAGTGCAGTGGTGCCATCTCAGCTGACAGCAACCTCTGCCTCCCGGGCTCAAGTGATTCTCCCACCTCAGCCTCCCAAGTAGCTGGGACTACAGGTGCACACCACCAGGCTCAGCTAATTTTTTGTACTTTTGGTGAAGACAAGATGTACAAAAGGCATTTCTGTACATTTTGCCATGTTGTCCAGGCTGACCTTGAACCCTTGGGCTCAAGCCATACACCTGCCCTGGGTTCCCAAATTACTGGAGTTATAGGCATGAGCTATCGTGCCCAGTCCTTCATTAGGTGCTGTGGCTTAATATTAAAATAAGGAAAGGGAGGAGCCCAAGGGAGCACGTTGGCAGAAAGGGCTCCCTTGTCAACAACTTGCTAGCATGGCATTCACTCCCTTGCCTGGCTGGCACTGCGTTCTTTAGATGAAGAACACGTTATGTGTCAATGAGAAACAGAAACAACATAGGAACACCCTGTCTCTACAAACACTTAAAAATTAGCTGGGTGTGGTGGCGAGCACCTGTGGTCCCAGCTGCTTGAGGTTGAAGTGGGAGGACCGCGTGAACCCAGGTGGTCACAGCTGCAGTGAGCCAAGAGCTGCCATCATGATGCTGAATTCCAACCTTGGTGACAGAGCAAGACCTTGTCTCAAAACAAAAAGCAACGAAAACCCAAAATGATGCACTCTAAGTTCTGTCCTTTAAATTCCAGTACCTTCATTTGTAAAGGTATGTAAAGGTGAAACTCAGGAGCTGCCTGTAGTAATGTGGACGTACGCTTGACCTCAGCTCTGATCTGAAGCACGTCCTTCTGTCTCACTGCTTGCCAAGACTAAGCTAAATTTCAGAAGTAAAAATACTCCCGAAAATGTTGTACATTTTCAACTATTCGTATTGTACCTTAAGTTTCTTTGGTATTGGAGCGAAAATACTGGGTCATTTAAAGTGATATGTAGCTTCAACGTGGGATGTAAGGTGATTCAGGTCCTTTGAGAAGACAAGCTTGCAACAACGGCATGAATAATGTTGGAATCAAAATCACAGAAACTAAACACCAAATAGCATAGGTTCAATCCGTGTCTCTAACAAGTATCTGGATAACTAAACTTTCTGCTTTACTTGGGTGTGAAGATCATGAAATGTAGTTTATAATTATTTGGGCAGAGAAAAGAGAGAATTGGGGTAGTTATGTAAAATTCAAGATTAAAGAAAAGCAGTATTATATAGCAGAAATATAAATTGGCTATTACCTTCAGTAATTTAGATCAGGGGTTGGCAGGTCCCTGCACCAAATCTGGTCCGTTGTTCTTGTAAATAAAGTTTTATTGGTACACAGTCATACGCACTTGCTGTCACCCATGGCTGAGGGCAGAGTTGAGTGGTTGTGAGAGACCTTATGGCCTGCAGGAACTAAAATACTAGCTGGCACCTTGCAGGCAAAGTTTATGACCTGATTCGGGTAGCTGCCTAAACTGTCCAATTCGCTTGTTCTAAAACAATCCAACAATGTAGCACACTTATCTGAAGATTTGAGAATATGCATGCAACAGCCTAATCAGAAGAAAAGTCCAATTCCACCCATAGGGTTACAAACTCTTCCCTTTTCCCTACAAGGAATTAAATGAATAAAACTGTGTGAGATTTTACTGGTATGTATCATATGTATCAATCTTGATGAAAAGTTAAAAATGTGTATTTATACAGATACATAGTGTTACTTTTCATGCACTGTTTTCGGACTTCTGGTTCACAAAATCTGCATTTCTGCACCATGATTTTGAAGGCAAAAACCCAACTTCTGGGCTAGCGGTCAATTCTGAGGCGCCCAGCATGTTCAGGAGGCAGCGTCGGGGAGCGTGTCCCTTACCTGGAGGGGTGTAGGCGTCCATGGAGGTCTACACGACCAGGGACCTGCGTTTGGAAGGCATAGGCACCGCCATCTTCTGCTCTTTGTGTCTGGCCAGAGCCGCCTGGACAGCTTCCGTGTGGACGTCTGAAATGGAGAGAGCTCAGTCACTCAGTGCTCAGCTGAGGTCCCAGAGGCCAAGCTGCACCCTCCTCTCTGTCCCCACAGCACGGTTCATCCACCTTCTCAAACTCACCAACAGATGGGTGGGTGAGGAAACAAAATCAGTGTTTACAGTTCCATAAAGACATTAAAATTTATTCACAGACTTTTAATTATTCATTTTATTACTGTAGAATCCATATCCGCAAGCAAACACTGGGTGTAAACTGCACTGAGATTTTTCTTTTTAGGGTGAATGCACCTTGATCTTTGGAGATTCTTTGTAGGTCACACGTTTGAGCCTCCAAATCCTTTCACTGTACCGTTGAGAGGCGTGTGCACGCCTCGCACCCCAACTCACACAGCCACGGTCGCAGCTCAGCTCAACACCGGCCATGGGCCAGGACTGTGTTGGCTATGGATATGGTTTGGCTGTGTCCCCACCCAAATCTCAACTTGAATTCTACATCCCAGAATCCCCATGTGTCGTGGGAGGGACTTAGGGAGAGGTAACTGAATCACTGGGTCCCGTCTTTCCTGTGCTATTCTCGTGATAGTGAATAAGTCTCATGAGATCTGATGGCTTATCGGGGTTTCCGCTTTTGCTTCTACCTCGTTTTCTCTTGCTGCTGACATGCAAGAAGTGCCTTTCGCCTCCCACCATGATTCTGAGGCCTCCCCAGCCATGCGGAACCGCAACGCCAACTAAATCTTTTTCTTCCCATTTTCGGGTATGTCTTTATCAGCAGCATGGAAATGGACTAAAACAACCATTAAGACATTTTGTGGCTATTAACCCATTACATTAATTCCACACATTCACTGAATGCCTTCTCTGTAAGTCCCTACGGGATGGGGTCGCAGTGGTGATAAGGCAGACAGTCTCATGGCATCTCACGCAGGCCACTTCTTAAGGGATGAGACAAGTGATAGATGGGCTAGAGAATTAAAGCAGAGACAGATGCAGCAGCAACTCCAAACTGTGAAGCCAGGGAAGAACCCTCTTAACACAGAATCAGAACAACAGGAATGAAACATACCAGCTGTCAAGACGAGAATCTTCGAGACACAGGCAAAAATCCGCTCAAAGGCCCTAAACTGTCAGTGAGAACGGTGTTAGCAGAATAAAACCACCACCACCAAAAATGGCCAGCGTGAGTGAAGACGAGTTGGGGCAGTTTTCTCTGAAGCTGCGAGAATGATCCCACTGAAAGAGAATCAGACGTGGCTTTCTGGCTTAAAACCCCCAAGCTGCCACCTGAGACAGGACCCAGACCCTCAGCATCACGCCCACAAGCAGCTCATCGCACTGCTTGGTCTTGTCAGCCTTTGTGCACACTTCTCTCCCTAACTAGATAAAGAGCCTGGTCATCTGGCCACTATTTCTAATTCCCAGGTCAAAAACCATTATGTGACTGACTTGGCTCATGGCCGAAAACTGAAGGGATCAATGAGGTGACAGTCCAGTCACTTCCACAAATCGCTTTTTGTTTTGCATATTCTCCGTTTTAAACTTTTTGGATGTAATTTCAAAGACACAGAAAATCTGCAAGACCAGCGTAGTGAATTTCCACATAACTTACCAGGCTCAACTTAGGCCCAACTGCTCCTATCTTACATCACTGCTTTCCCCCCTCCCCCATGAATTTTCTAAGTCAAATGAAAATAAATATCAGATACTATATCCTTCCATACCTAAATGTTTCAATGTATTTCCTAAACACAAGGATATGCTCTCATATTCACTTTCCTCAAGATCCGGAAATTTAACTGTCATATACAAAGTTCACTTTCAAATGCTGTCAACTGTCTCCATAATTTTCTTACTTTGTCTTCTTCTACGATCCAATCCAGGATGATGAATTGATTTGTCATGTGATTTTTACCCGTCCAGCATCCAAGTTTCTCAGGTTTTGTGTTTCCTGAAATTGGAAATGTTAAAGAATACAGGTCAGTTATTTCACAGCTTGTCCTTTATTTTGGTATCTTCCGGACTAGACTCAGGAGTATGCATTTTAGCAGGGACACCGCAGAAGTCTGTCTTACGTGACAATGTTAACATCGGCAACTCAGTGAAGGTGGTGCTTAAGTGCCTCCAAAGCAAAGATGCTACTTCTCGCGTTGAAATTAAGATTTGGGAGGAGACACCCTGACACTATGTGCATATTCTGTTTTCCATGAATTCTCCACTACTAGTTTTAGTATCCACTGATTTCCTGTCATTCCTTCCAAATCATTAGATCTTCCATATTCACTGAAAAATAATTTTATCTTTCAGCATTCATTTACATATGTCCATATATACTCACGGAGTCTGGCTTCGTGGGTTATGATTCATAGTTACAATGGTTTGTTCTGTTGCTCAACTGGTCCCAGATTTGACACCGGATTCCCCAGCCCTTAGACCAGGGCTCCTTCTAGTGAAGAACGGAGTTTGGAAGCTAAGAGTGGGCACCGGGTGCTGCTGGGCATTGCCGGCAAGTAGAACACACACACGCATGTACACGCATGTGCACCCACACCCATCCACAGGCACTTCTATCCCTGTCTACATCTGTCGGGAGCCACCAGCTGATACTTGTACCTCCTGCTGCAACCTAATCCCACGTGATCCATTCCAGGCTTTGGCCTTTTCTTATTTCTACCTCTTACCAAGAAAGAAACATTAAGCTTATTTGCTTAAGTCTGGAGATACAGAAATGCTTTCAGAATTGCTATCTAATACCACGGTGAAAAATCTATCGAGTTCAGTGCTCATTTGTAATTATTTTTTCATTGTTTTTTTGGAAGGTAGGGAGTACAAAGTATACACAGTGAAATGTTCAGATCTTGAGTACACTTGGCGCATTTCGATAAATGGAAATCTATTACCCTAATTAAATCTTTTGCATCAAAGTTCCCACAAGTCCCCTCCCAGTCAATCCCAGCCCTCAAGAGACAGCCACTGTTCATTCTCGAGGAGTGTTCTTGGCGCTCTTCCGTCACCCGAGACTCGCATAGATTCTCCATTGTCACATGGACTCCACGGCGTGGTGTTCACTCTCTGCTCAGTTCAAGGCTCCTGGAACTCATCCCCGTTGTCTGTTTTGGTTTCAGCATTTTGTACGTTTTTCCTGCTGGGAACTAGGACAATGTATGAATATATCAGAATTTGCTCATGTTTCTCCAGATGAGAGAGATTTATGTTGTTTCCAGTTCTTGGCTATGACAATTTACTCTGGAGATAATGTGCATTCTTTTACAAGGACACACATTTTCTGCTCTCCTTGGTGAACGTCTACAGCATACCTGCTGGGCCATATGGTAAGT